>NC_084601.1:45845661-45976785 GCF_033807715.1 Cololabis saira
GAGTTGGCAGTCAGCAAGTATTGTTAAGCAATACATGAATGATCTGGGTCTTTGCGATACATGGCGCTCTTTACACCCAACCCTTAGGAACTACACTTTTTTCTCAGCCGTTCATCACTCATACTCTAGGTTAGATTATTTTTTAGTCAGTAGCTCTCTGATGAGAGATATCTCAGAATCACAAATTCACCCAATCAATATTAGCGATCACGCACCTGTTTATTTCACTCTGGGGAAGAGGGGGAGCGTATCATCCTCCAAAATTTGGAGATTTAATACATCATTGCTTAAAGACTCCGACTTTACTAATTTTTTAAAGAAAGAATGGGATATATTTTTACAAAATAACGACCAGCCGGAAATATCAGCGAGCGTTCTATGGGAAGCAGGAAAAGCAGTAATGCGAGGCAAAATAATTTCCTTTTCTTCAAATAAGAAAAAAAAAGACAACTTAAAAACAAAAGAATTAGAATGTGAAATATAGACGCTAGAGGAGGCCTTTCAGACTTCTGCAGACGAACGTATCCTTAACAGAATAAGGAAAACTAAAATAGAATTAAATAAAATAATTGACGCAAAAACACAGTTTCTAGTACAAAGGCTTCGCCTGGAAAACTTTGCACATGCTAACAGATCGGGAAAATACTTAGCCAATCAATTAAAAATAAACAAAGAAAAAACAACCATAACATCCATTAAGGACCAGTCAGGGGAAGTTACACATGATCCCTGTTTAATAAATTCAGTCTTTAGAGACTTTTACTATAAATTATACTCGTCACAAATTGAACCATCTGATCAATCCATTAATGAGTTTCTTGGAGACATTAATCTGCCAAAGTTACATCAGGAACAGGTTACGAATTTAGACTCACCGCTCTCAATAGGAGAACTCCATGAAGCTCTTCAACATATGCCCAATAATAAAGCTCCGGGCCCAGATGGTTTCCCAGCTGAATTTTATAAGGAATTCTGGAGCATATTAGCACCAACATTTTATAAAATGATTCTAAATGCTAGGGAGAATAAAAGCTTACCCTTAAATATGAACTCTGCTAATATTAGTCTTTTATTAAAACCGGACAAAGATCCCTTGCTCCCATCGAGCTACCGCCCAATATCATTGATAAATGTAGACCTTAAAATAATCAGCAAGGCCCTTACTGAACGTCTGAAAATAGTCACCCCTTCTATTATACATCCGGATCAAACAGGCTTCATTAAAGGTAGACATTCGTCTACTAATATTCGCAGATTATTAAATATTATAGACTATTCGAGTTTCAATAAACAGGAGACTACTATTATATCCTTAGACGCGGAAAAAGCATTTGATAAGGTAAATTGAAGTTTCTATTGGCAACTTTGCATAAATTTGGATTTGGCGAATCTTTCATTGACTGGATAAAAATATTATACAGCTCTCCCAAGGCACGTGTAAGGACAAATGATCAAATCTCTACAAGTTTTACCTTGCAAAGAGGCACTAGACAGGGTTGCCCTCTCTCTCCCTCATTATTTGCAATATTTATTGAACCTTTAGCAGCAGCTATTAGACAAAATCAAAATATTAAAGGTATACAATGCAAAATATTAGAGCACAAAATAAGTCTTTATGCGGATGACGTACTCCTCTTCCTCCAGAACTCACGATCTTCACTATCACAGACAATTGCACTTATAGAGGGATTTTCATCTCTGTCTGATTATTCTATTAATTTGTCTAAATCCACTGTTTTGTGTGTTAACTGCAATTTTAGGAATATAACCAATACTCAATTACAATCAGGGAACATTAGATATTTAGGCATAAACATCTCCCCTAGGCTGTCAGAGTTAATAAAATTAAATCATGTCCAGCTTATAAAGAAAATAGAAGATGATCTTTCCAGATGGAGCTCTCTCCCCATTTCACTCATGGGTAGAATAGCCACCATTAAAATGATGGTTTTACCAAAAGTAAATTATTTTTTCTCAATGATACCAGGCGGGGGGGGGGGGCCCTTGCACCCCCCTGGCCGGGGGGTGCACGGGCGGGCGCGGCGGCTGGGTGGCACCATTCCCAGGTGTCTATGTCTTATGTTGTCAGTATGAATGGGGGGATGTTGGACCGGTTACCCCTCCGTCTGGGGGCTCTGGCGGCGCCGGGGGCGCCCGTGGAGTGGAGGTACGGTGGGGCCCTGGCCCGTGGAGGTACGGTGGGGCCCTGGCCCGGCTCGGAGGGCCGGCCCCCGTCTACTGGATGGCCGGTGGGGGGACGCGGGTGTCTTATCAGGGCCGGCTTTGCTGGCCCTGATTTACTTGTAGTTCCTAGAGTATCTAAATGTAGATTTGGAGGGCGGGCGTTCTGCTATCAGGCGCCACTACTATGGAACCAACTTCCAATCTGGGTTAAGGGGGCTGACACCACCTCCACCTTTAAAACTAAACTTAAAACATTTCTGTTTAGTAAAGCCTATAGTTAGTGTTTAGTAAACCTCTAGCTGGTGTTGGTAAATCTCTAGGTAGTGTAAACTTTAGTGTGTCAGAGTCGCTCCTGTGGTTTCTTGTGCTGGCCCCCCCTTCTCCTCCCTTTTCTCTCTTTTGTCCATGTTGCAGCATCCTTTGCCGGACACCGGAACCTGCAGGTGGTCGTGGGTGGCTTGTAGCTTGCATTACGGAGCACAAGTTTTTCCCCGACCCTGCACCCCAACCTGGGACTTGCTGATTGGGCCGGAGCTTCGGGAGCTGCGTGCTGGCCTGCGGTCCCCACCCCTGGTCATCCCGTTGCTGGCCCCCCCTTCTCCTCCCTTTTCTCTCTTTTGTCCTGCAGGTGGCCGTGGGTGGCTTGTAGCTTGCATTACGGAGCACAAGTCTTTTCCTGACCCTGCACCCCAACCTGGGACTTGCTGATTGGGCCGGAGCTTCGGGAGCTGTGTGCTGGCCTGCGGTCCCCACCCCCGGTCATCCCGTTGCTGCTTCCACCTGCCTGCTGTGCTGTTGCCGTCCCTGACCCACCAGTCTGGCCCTCGGCAGGAGGGTCCCCCCTGATGAGCCTGGTCCTGCTCAAGGTTTCTTCCCTCCTAAAGGGGAGTTTTTCCTTGCCACTGTTTGGCTTAAGGTTTTTCTCCCACTAGGGGAGTTTTTACCTGCCATTGTTTATGTAATAACTGCTCGGGGGTCATGTTCTGGGTATGGGTCTCTGTAAAGCGTCTAGAGACAACTCTGTTGTATTAGACGCTATATAAATAAAATTGAATTGAAAAAATTGAATTGCTGGTCCTGCCTCCTGGCTTCGGCCTCCGCTCCCCTTCCTTCCCCCCCTACACGATTCATACGCACATAGGCGAAGGGCGGGGGGCCCGGGTCGTGGGGGGCATTGTCCCGCGTGGCCCGGAACTCCCCGCCTCACTGTTTTAACAGCAAAATAGACACTGCACATTCAACACTTAATAAATACATTTGACAAGGACACGTAGTTCGGGAGGGGGGGGGTCGGTGTCAAATCGATACTTGGCCCTCCCCCTCCCTGTTTTTATGGCATTAATCACATGCACTCAACACCAGGGGCGGGAGGGGGTCCCACATCACCCGCGTTCCCTCACCGGCCTGGGATAGGTGGGTCGGGATACCCGGGCCTGGCGGGGCTCGCCGTGCAGCCTGGGGTGCCTTCTGGCGGTGCTGGACCCCCCGGGGAGGGGGAAACGGTGCGTGATTGTGTGTCTGTGTCGGTGAGAATGCGGTATGGAAGGGTCCTGCCATGGAGGATTTGAGCCTCCATTGGCAGGACATCAAAACTTAATAATTTATCATTATTATATTATACAAAGATGGTTATTATTATTATTATTATTATTATTATTATTATTATTATTATTATTATTATTATTATTATTAGTAGTATTATTGTTAGTATTAATATTATGTATAGTATATCATATTATTATTAGTATAGATATCGGATAGTTGAATGGATGAATGAATGGGATGCCTGGGTCTGGGGCCCTCCGTTGTCGGGCCTGCACGGGTGTCGCCCTGTTGAGGGGTTCCCTCTCTCCGGGCCCGTCTCCGGTCGCCCCCGCTGCCTCTGCGGCGGGGCGCCCCTCTGGTCTTGGAGGGCCACTTCGTGGGGGACGGGGGCGCCTGCCCGCGTCGGCGGCCGGGGCGGCCCGGACCGGGTGGCCGGGGATTGCCTGGGTCGCGGTCCGCCGCCGCGGGATCCCTGGCTGCTCCTTCCCGCGCCGTGGGGGCCCCGCCCGCGGGCCCCCTCGGCCGCCGCCGGGGGGGGGGGGGGGGGGGCCTCGCAGGCGGTGGGTTGCCTCCCTCCTACTTCTCCCCTCTGTGGGGTTGCCGGTGGCCTGGGTTCCGGGCTCTTCCGTGTCGGCCTCTGGTCTCGCGGGTGGCGGGGTTGCTCCCCCCCCCCCACTATAGATACACTTCAGGTGGAGCTTTGTTTGGTTTATTACACACACTCACACACACACACACACACACACACACACACACACACACACACACACACACACACACACACACACACACACATACACACACACACACATATAGTCACTTAGTCACATGCATTTACACACACACACACACACACACACACACACACACACACACACACACACACACACACACACACACGCATGATCATATACATACACACACACACACACACACACACACATAGACATACACACTGGCTTGTTCACCTGCATGCTGGCTCTCTAGTTTTTGGGTTTAGGTAGCGGTAGCGATAGCTTAGCTCAGACTGCGATCAGATCTCAAGATTTAGGTCGGGTGCTGTTATTGTTTTGGTTGGCTCCGTGCCGGTTTCGTGCTTTGTTTGTGGTTTTTTGTTGCAGATTTCCAGTGCTTGACGTGTGTTTCCGTGTGTTCCTGCTTCCTGGATTGGCCCCGCCAAAAAAAAATAAAAAATAAAAAAATCACTGGGTTTGTATGTGTATATTTATGTATATGTACGCATATGTATGCGTATATATATGTATATATTAAATATAGTAATAATGCACATATATACTTTTGGTTTCTACCGACATGGTATCAATCATTAATATGTGTGCAGACAAGGGAAAAAATAATAATTGTTGCTAGATCAGCTTCTGATCTCTAAACTGCTGCTTTGAACAATATTTGAACATCAACACTAATCAAAAGGATTGGTGTGTATGTTGGTGTTTTCATCTTAATCTAGTGTCAGACTTGGACCAGAAAAGCTCAGGATGTTCAGTAAAGGTGAACATGTCAGAGGAACAACCAGGAACCCACATCATGGATGTAACAAAAGTGTAAAACCTGTTTTATAAAGTCCAGATACGGTGGTGACCCACATGGACCTGATGACAAAGTTGATATTTGAAGAAACACTTCTCTGATGAGACTGGAACATGTTTTACTTTCTGTTCAGGTTGAGGTGCTGCGGTCTGTCAGAGATCAGCTGTTCTTCTCTGGGCCCAGCTCTGAAGTCCAACCCCTCCCATCTGAAACATCTGGACCTGAGCAGGAACAAGAACCTGCAGGATTCAGGAGTGAAACATCTGAGTGGATTTCTGGAGAGTCCAGACTGCAGACTGGAGACTCTGAGGTCAGACATGTTTTAGTTGTGTGTTCAGATGAATCTGATGTGAAAGTTGTGTTGACACTAACCTGCAGACATCAGGCTGATCTTCTACTGATCCACACTGACCATCTGACTGCTCTGAGTTCTTCTTCTCTGCTTTAGTTTCATCTTAAACTTCCTCTTCTGATTCATTACATAAAACTAAACATGTGAATGTGTCAGACAGGAACAAATGAAGAACCAGAGATGTGTCTGAACCTGGAATAAAACATCTTCACAAACATGAATTAACTTTACAGCTAATACGTTCAGAAATGTCATCCAGATGTTAATAAACTGAGAGAGTCTGACAGACAATAGTGGACAGACTGAATGTGTAGTCGTCCAATATATGAGTTATAGAGCTCATTTACTAAATAACTTCTTACTGTGGATGAAATCAGTCAAACCAACGTTGGCTTCCTTTGACTAACATTACATTTAATTTTAACAAATTACAAATTTACCAAATATGAAACTCTAAACATTGAAAAACATAATGTTCTGTGTTTTTAATATTATTCTTTAATATATCTGTTAAGATCATTTCATCCAGGTGACATCAAGACATAAGGAGCAACAAATAATGTCTTTTTATGGTTATCAGTGTAAAACTAAATATAAATCCATGTGTGTTGAAGTTAGTAAACTGAAATAAAGCTGCTGTCTAGACGATGAGTTTCCTTCATCAGCAACAAAACATCCAACAAGAACATCAGAAACTTTGTGTTGAAACTATGTCGTCACTCAATCAACTTTTTCAGAGAAAATGTTTGAAAAAACTCCTAAACAGACAAATATGTACTGATTGATGAAGAAATGTCTCCTTAAAAACATGGAAATGATGAATATTGTTCATTTATTAATCGTTTATGGAAGAAAACATTTTAACTAATTCAAAATTTTTAATGCATTCAAATGCATTGATCACATTAAAAAGTGGAGGTGCCACAATTTAGAATAGAATTGAATAGAATATCCTTTATTTTCTCCCTCAGTGGGGAAACTTATTTGTTGCAGCACACACATATAGGGGAGGGGTAAAAGGACTGAAAAGTCAGAAATAAAAAATATATGAAAAATACAAAAGATACGTATAAAATATGTATAAAATATGTATAAACAGGATATGAACAGTATATACAGTTAAACAGTGCAGAAAAGCAGGTGGAGTGTGAGGTAGATTGGCAGATATTGCACATCTTAAGTTATTGCACATATTATTGTCTGTTGGCTACTGAGATCAGTCTGGTTATACAGTCTGATGCAGCGGGGAGGAAGGACCTGCGATGCCTCTCGGTGGTGCATCGTGGGTGACGGAGCCGGTCACTGATGGATCTCCAGGGCTCTGACAGTCTCATGAAGGGGGTGGGAGACATTGTCCATGATGGAGGACAGCTTAGCTTAGCTTAGCCACCATCCTCCTCTCCCCCACCACCTCCACCCGGTCCAGACTGCAGCCCAGGACAGTCTCTTCCTCTCTGCTGCAGTGATGCTGCTGCTCCAGCAGACCACCCCATAAAAGATGGCCGACGCCACCACAGAGTCATAGAAGGTCCTCAGGAGGCCGTCCCTCACTCCGAAGGACCTCAGTCTGCGCAGCAGGTGGAGTCGGCTTTGGCCCTTTTTGTAGAGAGCCTGAGTGTTAACAGTCCAGTCCAGTTTATGGTTCAGGTGAACACCCAGGTACTTATAAGAGTCCACAATCTCTATGTCCGTTCCCTGGATGTTCACCGGCGAGGGGGGGACTTTGCGCCGGCGGAAGTCCGCCACCAGCTCCTTCGTTTTTCCAGAGTTAATCTGGAGGCGGTTCCGCTGGCACCAGTCCACGAATCTGTTGTTCAGTTCTCGGTACTCCGTCTCGTCTCCGTTGTTGATGAGACCGACGATGGCGGAGTCATCCGAGAACTTCTGGAGGTGGCAGGTTGATGTGTGGTGGGTGAAGTCGGCTGTGTAGACGGTGAAGAGGAGGGGGGCCAGGACGGTCCCCTGTGGAGCTCCGGTGCTGCAGACCACCGTGTCAGACACACGGCCTCCTGTCCTCACAAACTGTGGTCTGTTAGTGAGGAAGTCCAGGACCCATGATGTCAGCCGCTGGCAGACTCCAGCATGGTGCAGTTTGTCCCCCAGCAGTTCTGGCTGGATGGTGTTGAAGGCACTGGAGAAATCATAGAACATGATCCTCACAGTGCTTCCAGCCCGCTCCAGGTGGGCCAGGGACCTCTGCATCAGGAAGATGACGGCGTCCTCAACTCCGATGCTCGGCCGGTAGGCGAACTGCAGGGGGTCGGCGGTGGAGCTCACCAGGGGGCGCAGGTGGTGGAGGACCAGCCTCTCCAGAGTCTTCGCCAGGTGGGATGTCAGGGCCACCGGCCGGTAGTGGCTGAAGTCGCTGGGTCGAGACGACTTGGGCACCGGTACCACGCAGGACGTCTTCCACAGCTGTGGTACCTTGTGCAGCCTCAGGCTCATGTTGAAGATGTGCTCCACGATCCTGCACAGTTGCCTGGAGCAGGATCTGAGCAGCCTGGAGGTGACGCCATCCGGACCCGTTGCTTTCCTCGCCTTGAGCCTGGCCAGTCCTCTCTCCACCTGGGCTGTGGAGAGCACCACGCTGGGTGGGGGGGTGGTGAGTGGGCTGGGTGGGGGGGTGGTGAGTGGGCTGGGCGGGGGGGTGGTGAGTGGGCTGGGCGGGGGGGTGGTGGGTGGGCTGGGCGGGGGGGTGGTGAGTGGGCTGGGCGGGGGGGTGGTGGGTGGTCTGGGCGGGGGGGTGGTGAGTGGGCTGGGCGGGGGGGTGGTGGGTGGGCTGGGCGGGGGGGTGGTGGGTGGGCTGGGCGGGGGGGTGGTGAGTGAGCTGGACGGGGGGGTGGTGGGTGGGCTGGGCGGGGGGGTGGTGAGTGGGCTGGGCGGGGGGGTGGTGGGTGGGCTGGGCGGGGTTGCAGGGAGGGGGGTTGGTAGGTTCGGTGGAGTTGAGAGTGGGCTGGGGGGTTGTGGAGGGGGAGTATCAGGGAGGGGGGTTGAGGTGAGAGTCCTTGGAGCAGAAGAGGCTCCAGTCGGGGGAGGAAGTTGCAGCAGGGCTGGGTGGGTGGTGGGAGGGGTGTCTGGTTGTTCAAACCGGTTGAAGAACCGGTTCAGGTCATCCACCCACTCCTGGTCCCTGTCCAGCGCGGGTCTGGAGTTGCTACGTCCTGATATGGTGTTCAGGATCCTCCAGACCCCGCTGATGTCGTCCCGCTGCAGCTGGTCTTCCATCCTCCTGTAGCTGCTCTTCCCCTCCCTGATCTTCTTCCTCAGGTCCCTCTGCACCGTCTTCAGCAGGTCCCTGTCTCCTGATTTGAAGACCCTCCTTTTGTCCCTGAGCAGGTCTTTAATCTCAGGGGTGATCCAAGGTTTGCTGTTTGCAAACACTTTAACTTTCTTGGTGGGTATGGTGGATTCTACACAAAAGTTGATGTAGTCCGTGAGTGCGTAGGATTCATACTAAAAGTGCACGTACTCTCAAAAGCCGAAAATGCCGTGCGCAAAAAAAAATCCGGATCAATAAAACCATGTGCACGCAGACTTCCACGCAGTCCAGCTGGAAGGTTGCGTAGCTGAATCCGCCCCTTTACACGCCCAGAAATGCATATGGATGAGCCTGCTGAGCATGCGCAGTGGCTTTCTGCAGCCTGTTTGGCGCAGATCCATGGTTTGGCGTCAGAATGAATGAGAAGTAGCAGCCACCTGACACTGACTTTCACGGAGACCTAGATGTTGTAGATGATGTGGAGGACAGGAAAACCACATTATTTGGTGGTCACAGTAAAAGTTAGAATAAGTATATAAATAGTATACAATAAAATAAAGCGAGTGAGTGGCAGCACGCCGTTGCTGCGCTAAACGCCGTGAGTTCCCCGGTGCAACAGGGGGGACAAACGTCCCCCCGTCTTTTCAAAACCATGTTTATTTTCCCCTTACTTTTTACAGTTTAAAAACTAACGGTAGGATCAGCCTTAAATTGCAAATTATCAAGACACTGTATGAAAGCGATACGAGAACGGCCCCGCAGCCCCGCTCCCCCTCCTCCCCCCTCCCCTCAGAGCTGCTCAGAGCTGGTTTATGGTTCCGCGTCACCGACGCAGAGCCTACGCCGAAGGTGCGCGTCGCCGCGTACCCTACGCCGTAGGCTCTGCGTCGTTTTAACGCGGGACCCTAATTTAGGCACCATATACAAGCAGCACGTAAAGGTTTCACGCGCGCGTAAAACTCATATATATGAAAAAAAATCTGTGTCCCTTTAGGGAAGAAATGAGGGGCTCCGTGGGGCTCCCTAAACGCAGCCCCTCATTTCTGTCCTAAAGCGGTGGGTGAAGAAGAGGCTGCAGCTCCAGCAGCACCAGAGTCCTGACTGACAGCTTCACACACAGACGGACACGATCAGCGCTATATTATTTTATTATTTTATTATTTTAAGCCTGACATATGTTGTGATATGTGATGACATTATTAAGAGTATGACATGAATCTGGCTTCATTTCACCACCTCACAGCCTGCCTCGCCAGTTCCCCGTGTCTTAAGTAAATTCTTACGGGAGGGTCCTAGTTGCCGTAAAGATAAGCAGATTTTTCGGTTAGTTTTTTCTTTTTAGATCCAAGGATTTGCGTAGAAGGTGGCTTCCGCAACTTTCAGGCGCTTTTTCTGCGCAAGCAAGCTTTATAGATGAGGCCCCAGATCTGTCTGGTGTGGGTGACTGCTGGTTGTCTTTGCACCAGAGGCTGATACAGGGGGAGAAGGTGGATCAGATCATGATCAGATCTTCCAAGCGGGGGCAGGGGGGATGATGTATATTCCTCTTTGAGGTTGGCATAAAAAAGGTCCAGTGTTTTATTTCCCCTGGTGCTGCAGGTGACGTACTGGGTGAAGGTTGGAAGTGTGGAAGAGGGAGGGGCATGATTAAAATCCCCGGTAATGAGGAGGAGGGCATGTGGGTGCTGTGTTTGCAGCCTGCTCACACTGCTGTGCAGGACATCGCGGGCTGCGTCGGCATTAGCAGAGGGCGGGACATACGCAGTTATCGCGATAACATGCGAGAGTTCCCGCGGCAGGTAGTGTGGCCTCATGCTAACGGCTAACAGCTCAATGTCCGCGCTGCAGAGTTGCTCTTTGATAGAGATGTTCCCAGGGTTACACCATCTATCGTTCACAAACACAGCAAGCCCCCCTCCTTTCCTCTTACCGCTATCCCGTGTCCTGTCTGCCCTTATGAGAGTAAATCCGTCCAGAGCGACGGCGGAGTCCGGTGTTTGCTCCGTTAGCCAGGTCTCTGTGAACAGCATCAGGCTGCATTCCCGGTATCCCCGCTGGTGCCGTGCCAGCGCCGCTAGCTCATCCATCTTATTAGGGCCCGAGCACTGAAAGTGCGAGGACCCTATTGTATCTGTGATGTTTATTATTATTATTATTATTAGGGCCCGAGCACTGAAAGTGCGAGGACCCTATTGTATCTGTGATGTTTATTATTATTATTATTATTAGGGCCCGAGCACTGAAAGTGCGAGGACCCTATTGTATCTGTGATGTTTATTATTAGGGCCCGAGCACCTTCAGTGCGAAGGCCCTATTGTATCTGTAGGAATTTTTCTTTCTTTCTTTCTTTCTTTCTTTCTTTCTTTCTTCTGACGAAAGGAGGGCCTTTTTGCCCCCCTAAACGTGCCCAAAAAGTCACCAAATTTTGCATGCAAGTCAGGCCTGGCGAAAAATTTGATATTTAATGGTTTACATTAATGGGTGTGGCAAAATGGCTCAACAGCGCCCCCCGGAAAACTTTGTGCCTCAAGCCCCACAATACGGTTTGACGTACATGCACGAAAATCGCTACACACCTGTATCAGTACACAACTTAAAGAAAAGTCTCTTGGCGACATGGCCGAAACCGAACAGGAAGTCAGCCATTTTGAATTAATCGTGTCACTTTGGCGCAATTTATGCCATTCCTTCGGCAGTTAATACGGCCCGAACCGTAACGTGCCCCCAAGTGTGTTATACATCAAAACGTGCGTCTCCATCCTGCGACACCACGCATTACTTTTCTCTTTCAAAAGCGTTACCGTGGCGACGCTAGACGCCAAAAAGCGCGCCCACCCTTCATCTGGTTGGTTCAGACAGAAAAAACTTTGCGCCTCAAGCCCCATAATACGGTTTGACGTACATGAACGAAAATCGGTACACACCTGTATCATGTCGCAACTTAAAGAAAAGTCTCTTGGCGCCATGGCCGAAACCGAACAGGAAGTTGGCCATTTTGAACATTCTGAATTAATCGCGTAATTTTGGAGCAATATGAGCCATTCCTTCGAGAATTAATACGGCCCGAACCGTAACGTGCACCCAGATGTGTTATACATCAAAATGTGCGTCTCCATCCTGCGACTACGCGCATTACTTTTCTCTTTCAAAAGTGTTACCGTGGCGACACTAGACGCCAAAAAGCGCACCCCCCTTCATCTGATTGGTCCATATTTGATAGTTCCCCAAAAGCCACCAAATTTTGCATGCAAGGCAGGCCTGGCGATAAATTTGATATTTCATGGTTTGTATTAATGGGCGTGGCAAAATGGCTCAACAGCGCCCCCCGGAAAACTTTGTGCCTCAAGCCCCACAATACGGTTTGACGTACATGCACGAAAATCGGTACACACCTGTATCATGTCACAACTTAAAGAAAAGTCTCTTGGCGCCATGGCCAAAACCGAACAGGAAGTCGGCCATTTTGAATTAATTGTGTAATTTTGGTGCAATTTATGCCATTCTTTCTGCAATTAATACGGCCCGAACCGTAACGTGCACCCAGGTGTGTTGTACATCAAAATGTGCGTCTTCATCTTGCGACTACGCGCATTACTTTTCTCTTTCAAAAGTGTTACCGTGGCGACGCTAGACGCCAAAAAGCGTGCCCCCTTCATCTGATTGGTCCATATTTGATAGTTCTCCAAAAGTCACCAAATTTGGCATGCAAGGCAGGCCTGGCGATAAATTTGATATTTCATGGTTTGCATTAATGGGCGTGGCCTAACGGCTCAACAGCGCCCCCTAGAATACTTTTCTCTGGCATAACTTTTGAAAGGTTTGACATAAAGAGTCGTGGGTGGTGTCATGGGACTCGGTATTGAGTCCTTGACCATAATTGGTGAAAATTAGCCCCGCCTCTTCTTCTGATTGGTTGTCCCGATTTTCTGCTATATCTTTTGAATGGTTTGACATAGGAAGTCGTGGGTGGTGTCATTTCTGATATGCTTATGGGGGCGGTGGCCGTGAGTGCGAGGGCCCGTTCATCGCTGCTTGCAGCTTTAATTATTATTATTATTCTCGCCGTAAATGAATTGCCTTTTTGGAGGCCTTAAAATGCTGGAAAACTCACCAAATTTTGCACATGCTTCCAGAGTCGCGTAAAATTACGTATTTTATGGGCGACAGGCATGGGTCCACATGAATGGGCTCTATAGCGCCACCTATTTTATGTTTTTTGACGAGCCCCACAATATGGTTTGACTTACAGCAATGACCTTTATGTGTCTATTATATCAGACAAAGCCCTACAAAAAAGTCTCTTGGACCCATGCTCTAAGTTACACAGGAAGTCCGGCATTTTGAACAGAAAATGTCATTTTTTATGAATTCTGATCATTTCCAGGCCTCGTACTTTAACGAACTCCTCCTAGAGATTTTATCAGATTGGCTCACAACTTGATTTGTACAATCTAGACACATGGCCGACGCTAAATTGCGAAGCTTTTAAGTTTTCAGCAGAGGGCTTGACCGTAGTGATTCGGCGAAGTTTGAGGTCATTTTTAAGCCTCGCCATCAAACATCAATTGGCTGTAATTCAGCAATACATGATTTGATGTGGTTGAAAACGTATGTGCATGATTGTAGGCTGAGCCTGAAGACATCTATGGTGGAATATTCAGGATCGGTTGTAGCGCCACCTGTTGGCACCAGGAATTGTCATGTCTTGTAGTATGCATCTGTGCTCCAAGCGAGATGAGTGTATCGATCTCAAAGCTGGTCACTTTAATAGGTAAGACATTGACGATGACTGACAGAGAAAACTGTACGTTTTGATCGAAGGGCGTCGCTGTCAGAGGTTGTCATTTTTCGATGTCTCGCCATGAACATAAAAGTTGTTGTAACTTAAACATAATTGGTCAGAATTAACCCAAAATCAATACATGTAATCAGGCTTCCATTCTGAACAAGTGGATATGACAATCTTGGATGAACTCCATAGCGCCACCTTTTGGTCAGGTATACATTTTTCATCAAATTATGTGCTGTTATTGCTGTTTCGTTTCATCCAATCTTAATGTAATCGACATATATGATTGTCAGTAGGTTCCTTGTTGACCGTGTCGCGTATCGTGGTCATTGCTTGAAAGGAATTGGCATTTTTATGTCACTCTGTATTTCTGGAAAAATATTAATTAAAAATCAAAGGTTTTGTGTAAGGAAAATGAAATGGCAGATTCAGAGACCTTTTGGCATGACGAAAAAATCATACACTGGAACATATTATTTTTGAAGAACTCTGCCACTCTCTTTTTTGAAAATACCAACTAATAACGTAAAAAGCTATGACTTTGCCATAAAATTATTTTATTAACATGTGACTTGTACATATATTGTTTACTGTAATGTGAAAATACTGTGTGAATTGCAATAAAGTCCTTCCAATATGGGATTTTTACTGAATATTTATGTCGAATGAATCATTGCCACCCTGTCTCAGCCTGTCTCAGACACGTGAACGCGCACACTGAAACTCTGAGTTGGGGAAGAGAAAAGGGAGGGGGCGCGCTCCCGGAGCTCCGAGCCCGGACTGCGTGATGACGTCACTCACACGTGCCCTTGCTGGGAGAAACCTGACACCTCCCCAGTGTTTTGTTTCACACGCGCAGGAGAACGACGAGATGCATTCAGGGCCCGGTCGGAATTCTAAAATGAGCCTTGCTCCAGGCAGATGAGCCAGCTGCGTACACTATTAAAGCGTGTTCCATGCAATGCGAACAAGCTTCAGCGACAAAATCAATTCCATTGCTTTATTTTTTTTGTATTGGACTGTCCTAACTGGCTGCGAGTTTAACAGTTTCAGTGTGGACAGAGAGCATCCGATGTCACGCAGCTCAACGTGATAATCGGACTCTCACATGCAGTTATGACATGGTGCAAACGACTCCCTGGGATCTTTAAAGGGGGACCTATTATGAAAAACAAGTTTTTTCTTGTTTTAACATATATAAAGTGGTCTCCCGTCAGCCTGCCAGCACAGGAAAGATGATATCCCATGAATTTCTGCAAGGTCTGCTCGCCCCCACCCTTACAGAGTCCCCCCGTGACAGTGTCATGTGGTTTCCACGGGCCGTTGTGATTGGTGCATTTTCTTTACGTCACCAAAATGCACACCACCCCTCGGTCTCCTCCGCTGCTGAAACCACGCCCACCACCAGCTCAGTCCGCTCCAGCTGCAGCCATTGTTCACAAGCCGTGGCTGCTGAACAGTGAGGGAGAGTAGGAATGAGGTTTTGCCTCGACATTTACCCTCATGAAAGGATCAGATCACACAGCACAACTGACAACTGACACGAGTCAGCGGTAAGTTCCGGTTATTCATTTATATTGGTCTATGATTATGATCTTTGCATGGGCTAAGTATTTAGCTTAGCTCCGGAGCCCCGGCGCTGCATATGGAGCTGCCGGAGCTGCTCACGGACCGGACCGTCGAGGAGATCCGAACCTGGAGCCGGCTCCCCCGGCTCCGGCTCCGGGGGAGCCTACGGCGTAGGGTACGCGTCGATTTAACGCAGAACCGTGGACACGCTTTGCTACGGCGCGACGCTTTGTCTCCTCCCCTCCTACACGTCATTCAAGCAGACAATCAGAGCAGAGCCTCATTATCATAGCCCCCACCGCCCTGAAAATGAGCCACAGATTAGATTAGATTGTTTTTAAAAGGAACCCTGGTTATTAAGACATGTAGTCCCTAATAAGCCACAATTGTTCTCTTATACTAAAATATGTTGTTAGAAACGCATAAAATAATGTAATTGCTTTAAAAATCTACAATGTTTATCACATATTTTGACCTGCGGGAGGCGCCATGTTTTACCTGCGCAATGCATTCTGGGGGTGATGACGTACAACGGTGGCTCTGGGAAGATAAGCCGCGTTAGTTTAACTGGGACAGGTATCTAAAACATAGTTGAGCAGCATCTCCCGGCCGTGGAGGCTGACGAGGGAGCCCATAAGACGTCTCGGTTCAGGCAAACTGGATCAAAGTTCTGTGATGCACGGGAGATCTGCAAAAATGATCAAAGTCGTGCGCATCTTACCAGTGCATTAGGCTCCTGCGTAGACGCCGTAGGCTACGCCGTAGCCTGCGTAGGGATGTTAATAATTAATCGATTTTCGATTAATTGCCGTTATGAAATTACCCGATTAAAATTAACGATTACAATTAATCTTTTTTTTTTTTTTTTTTTTTCTTTTAATTTTTTTATCCCGGTTTTTTCCCCATTTTATCACCCAGTGCTCCTACCTAACAGTCCTGTGCATTGCCATCCTCTACCAACCCCGGGAGGGCCCTGCACTGAGCTCAGGTCTCCTCCTTAACCTGAGGAGTGAGCAGGCCGCATCTTTTCACCAGACAGGGTGGGGTTTCTCCGGCCGAACGTAGCGCTTGGAAGGATCACGTTATTCCGGCCGGATCCTCCCCACCCCATCTGGCGCCCCGGCTGGCCAGAGGGGGCATGTGTAGCCCAGGACTGTGTGCATGTTTTTGTGAGGGTAGCTCCCATTAGCTACCCAGGGGAACACGGGGAGAACATGCAAACTCTTCTCTAAACATCTGTCCCCGCTACAGTTTTAACTAAAAGAAAATGTGCTCCAATACAGCAGGTCTCATAATTTTATTTTGAACACTGCAGAAACTCTAACTTAAAACGTAACTAGAACTTAAAATTTGCTTGACACAAATGACACTATTATGGCTGCTGCTACTACTAATAGCCTTGAAGTGCACTTTATATTATATTCCTTGTGGTACAAAAACATCTTTTTGTTACTTTTGTATCAAATAAATATTTGATTAAGGAATACATTAAAATGTCCTTTTGTATTTTATATAAGCAAAAAAAATTATGTTTGTATCTCAGATGGGGGAAAAACGCTGCTTATCAACTAATCGATGATCGATCGATAAGGTTATCAACTATCAATTAATGAAATAATCGATAATTTGCATCCCTAAGCCTGCGTAGCCTACGGCGTAGCCGGCGTAGCCTACGCAGTAGACTGCGTAGCCGGGGCTTTAGAGCCCGCAGCGCACCGCCATCCGCTCTCCGCTCTCGCCGCCGCAGGGATGGAGACGCCGGTGGGCAATATGCACGTTTGGGTGGTCATAGCCCACCCCTGCCCCCCCTAAAACCGGCCTCGGTGCTGGGTTTTGATGGTTTGATGACAGACCAGAGGCTGAGGGGACTGGCCCGGGACTTTGACGAAACGGGAGGCGCAGACTTCGCTTCAAATAGGCAAGAACATCTTTATTTAATTTAATGACGCCAGATCTGGCTGGGGTTTTTATTGTAGCATCTTCTATCTGCTGGTTGAAACGTGTGGTCTGTTAGTCTATCTGAGTTTTATGGTGTTTTTATAGTTCATGCTGTATGGTGCAGCACTTTCTTTTTTCTTTTTTTTACTTTTTTGTAGGTGCGCCGTCACCTTAATGTTTAGCTGTGTTTTCATCTGTGTTTCTGGTGTGCCGTCACCTGTTTAGCTGTGTTTTCATCTGTGTCTGGGTGTCAAAACAGTGTACGGGGGTTAGCAGGTGCCACCGTGTGACGTCACTACCCAGAATGTAAACAACAATGGTGACCTACTAGTTAAATTATATTTTCAAATTTTATAAAAACGAAGACATCAAAAAGGTTTTTTATATCACATTGTTATAATTGATACCAACATTTATCTTTTAAGACCTACATGTCTTAATAGCCAGGGTTCCTTTTAAGACATTCAAGGCCTGTTTAAAATATACATTAAATGCCATAATATGTCTCCTTTAAGCCTGAATTACAGTTCTGGGTCAATGATGTATGAGGCCTATTTCCTAAAATACTTAAAATAAAGATATATTTGGCCATTTTCCAAACATTTGGAATGTAGTGTGCATATATGTGAAAACTTAAAACAAAGGTATTTTACCTACATTAATAGGGCAACGACCTTAAAAAAGTCAGTTTGGGCGACCCTTATCTATCTCAAAATTAATAGATTTCCTTAACAAAATTTATATTTTAACAAGTATCAGTAATTAAATTAACTGTTCAAGAAAGATAGACTCGTATGTCCTTTCATTTTCGAAAACCATTTTTAAATACATATTATCTATAATGGAAGTGTCACCCTCATAAAGCCATTATATATATATTTTTTTTTTTTCTCTACAATTCATAAAACTGATTTAAAATGTGTACAAGTAGTATCCACCTATGCATACTATACCAATGATTTATATTTGAACCAAAACTCATAGACATTAAATGTTGAATTTGGTACCAAATTGCCATTCGTTGGTTACCCCACATGACAGGTGGTTGCCCCAAATGATGAGAAACAGCAGACAGTTAAGATTTGAGACAAATTTTGACATTTTATTAAAGAATCAGCATAACTATGTCGTTGTATGTTCCTATGTTTTTCATAATAGGTCCCCTTTAAAGAGGGATAACCTTCATTTATAGTTAGAAGGAGAACCATGAACATTTTTAAGATGTTTTGCAAGACGTGGACCCACATTTATAAAGAAATCATTGAATTTATTAGCAATTTGTGTATGCTCTGTTATCTTATGCGCCATCCTGAAATGTAGACTGGGCTGGAATAGATGATTTTTTTATCTTGTTGAGTAATTCTTTCAATATTTTCCATAGATCATTTATTTATTTCTAATAAGATGGTTGTATTTATTCCTTATAAAGTTGTATAATTTTTTGTATGTAGCACAATTTAAAGGACTTGAAAATGCCTTTTATAAAGCTTGTTTTTTTTTTTAAAGCAGATTTCCTAAGTTCTATAGTAAACCATGGTTTGTTAAGGTTTTCAGAGCTTCCTTTATCTTTAGAAATAAGATAAAGGTTGTGTTTAGAATTGTACTGTGTGGCACGAAGCTTTCATCCAACCAGTGTGCTGTTAAACTTAAAAGTAAAAACGTTTTACTACCTCCTCTTGAAACACTGAGCCAGGCCTGGTGAAAAATTTGATATTTAATGGTTTGCATTAATGGGCGGGACCTAATGGCTCAACAGCGCCCCCTAGAAAACTTTGTGCCTCAAGCCCCACCATAGGGTTTGACGTACATGCACCAAAATCGGTACACACCTGTATCATGTCACAACTTAAAGAAAAGTTTCTTGGCGCCATGGCTGAAACCGAACAGGAAGTCGGCCATTTTGAACATTTTTAATTAATCGTGTAATTTTGGCGCAATTTATGCCATTTCTTCGGTTATTAATACGGCCCGAACCGTAACGTGCACCCAGGTGTGTTATACATCAAAACGTGCGTCTCCATCCTCCGACACCACGCATTACTTTTCTCTTTCAAAAGTGTTACCGTGGTGACGCTAGACGGCAAAAAGCGTGCCCACCCTTCATCTGATTGGTTCAGACAGAAAAAAACTTTGCGCTTCAAGCCCCATAATACGGTTTGATGTACATGAACAAAAATCAGTACACACCTGTATCATGTCGCAACAGCCAGGCCTGTCGATACATTTGATATTTCATGGTTTGCATTAATGGGCGTTGCCTAACGGCTCAACAGCGCCCACTAGAATACTTTTCTCTGCCATAACTTTTGAATGGTTTGACATAAAGAGCCGTGGGTGGTGTCATGGGACTAGGTATTGAGTCCTTGACCATAATTGGCGAAAATGAGCCCCGCCCCTTCTTCTGATTGGTTGTCCCTATTTCCTGCTTTAACATTTGAATGTTTTGACAGAGTCGTGGGTGGTGTCATAGGATTCTGTAATGAGTGCTTGAGCTTCTTTGACCTTAATTAGCCCCACCCCTTCTTCTGATTGGTTGTCCCGATTTTCTGCTATAACTTTTGAATGGTTTGACATAGGAAGTCGTGGGTGGTGTCATTTCTGATATGCTGATGGGGGCGGTGGCCGTGAGTGCGAGGGCCCGTTCATCGCTGCTTGCAGCTTTAATTATTATTATTATTATTCTCGCCATAAATAAATTGCCTTTTTGGAGGCCTTAAAATGCTCAAAAACTCACCAAATTTTGCACACGCTTCCAGAGTCGCGTAAAATTACGTATTTTATGGGCGACAGGCATGGGTCAAAAAGGATTAGGCTCTATAGCGCCACCTATTTTATGTTTTTGACGAGCCCCACAATATGGTTTGACTTACAGCAATGACCTTTATGTGTGTATTATATCAGACAAAGCCCTACAAAAAAGTCTCTTGGACACATGCTCTAAGTTACACAGGAAGTCTGGCATTTTGAACAGAAAATGTCATTTTTTATGAATTCTGATCATTTCTAGGCATCGTACTTTAACGAACTCCTCCTAGAGATTTTATCAGATTGGCTCACAACTTGGTTTGTACAATCTAGACACATGGCCGACGCTAAATTGCAAAGCTTTTACGTTTTTAGCAGAGGGCTTGACCGTAGTGATCGGGCGAAGTTTGGGGTCATTTTTAAGGCTCGCCATGAAACACCAATTGGCTGTAATTCAGCAATACATGATTTGATGTGGTTGAAAACGTATGTGCATGATTGTAGGCTGAGCCTGAAGACATCTATGGTGGAATATTCAGGATCGGTTGTAGCGCCACCTGTTGGCACCAGGAATTGTCATGTCTTCTAGTATGCATCTGTGCTCAAAGGGAGATGAGCGGATGGATCTCAAAGTTGGTCAGATAAATAGGTAAGACATTGACGATGGCTGACAGAGAAAACTGTACGTTTTTCTCAAAGGGCGTCGCTGTTAGAGGTTGTCAAATTTCGGTGTCTCGCCATGAACATAAAAGTTGTTTTAACTTTCAAATACTTGGTCCAAATTGACCCAAAATCAGTACATTTAATCAGGCTTCCATTCTGATATCCATTCTATATTTGGGACAGTTTGTCACCGACTTTATTCAAAATATGAACTCATTTTGAAATAAATCTTTACTTTGTCATGCAATGTCGAATTAACTTCTAACTTCGTAAAAATATTGTTGAAAATAATATGATTTGAGCATTGTATGTGCAAGAGGCGATTTATAATGAATGTTTTGAGTTGGATTAGAAGCATGAAGCTGTCTGCGGGCCGCGTGCGCGCAGACCGCGGGAACGCGCAGCCGCAGCTCCTGGAAGCTGCCGGGGGCGGGGCGGGGGAGGGGGGTTGTTGCAACTTGCAGCAACATGTGGAGTCACGCCGTCACGTCACGTAAGTTGTATTGTGGTTTTTTAATGCGTGTTGCAATTATTTTATTTTATTATATTATTATATTATTATTGAGCTTCCATCCGCGATCCCGATCAGGAGCGCGCGGCCGCGCGCGGCCACGCGCAGAGCCGAGAGCCAGTTTCTGCCCATTTCTGCAGCTTTGCCAAAAAATGCTACCTAAAGGTTTTCCACCTTTGTAGAGCCACAACTTTGCTGTGTTTTACTCCCTAAACCACTTCCTTTTCCCCCAAGTGGTCCTTGTCTCTTGCCAGGCCGTCATTGTAAATAAGAATGTTCTTAATGACCTGCCTGGTTAAATAAAGGCGAATGACTGAATGAATATCAAATAAAGCCATAGAATTGTTGTTTTTTTTCTCTTTATCGTATAATGTTCACAAAGTGTAATGCATTCATGTCATGGGTCGTGTATTTTGAAGGATCAAATAATCAACATCCCATTATCCATTTTACATCGTGCAAGAAATTATGCAAACTTTGAAAATCGACTGTGCGCATGCGCAGAACCCAAACGTAGCATTTTTTCGGCAGGGAGCAGAAATTGGCAGAACACCGGCTGGGACGGACCTGATGCTCTGATGCGACAGGTCTCTGCTCACACTGACTGTACGTTCATACACGGACGTAATATGGGGGGGGGGGGGGACATGTATCCTGCACTTTTTCAAAAGGCAGTTTTGGTCCCCTGCAGTTTTTACCGTCCAAAAACAATGTCACGCTATATTAAATGGAGACAGGTCAGCACTAGGACCAAGCGGAAAACGGCCGCTCAAGCTGAAGCCTGTTGTTTGGTCTGCCTGGGTCACGTCAGCTAGACGGATTTTAAGAATAAGAATAAGAATTACTTTATTAATCCCCAAAGGGAAATTCCTTTGTATGGCAGCTCATCTACTGTACCATTTGCAGAAGAGAAGCTCTTCTGAATATCTCTTGGATGAGTTGATTATGTTGAAATGTTAATAGATAACCCTTCTGTGGTCTTTTGGTCAAATTGACCCATATTCACTTTTCTTTTATATCAAAAATATGATTTTCATCCATATAACTGCCTCTGTTACACTCATTTCAAATAAAATTGATGATCACTACCAGAGCTGGTAGAGTAGCCAAAAATTGTACTCAAGTAAAAGTACTGTTACTTCAGAATAATATGACTCAAGTAGAAGTAAAAAGTAGTCATCCAAATAATTACTTGAGTAAAAGTAAAAAAAGTACTTGGTGAAAAAACTACTCAAGTACTGAGTAACTGTTGAGTAACGTCTGATTTATTTTTTTAACACACCCATTCAAAAAGACAAAAGTACAAAATAATCACCTTCAGGCAAATTAAAATCAATAAAATAATAAAATAAATTAAAATTAATAAAAAAATGAAAAATAGCTTAAATTAAAATAAGCGTAAAGTAAATTCAAGAACTTTAATAAATAATAAAATAACAGAATAAAAAAATAAATTAAGCACCAGTAGCACAAAATTTCAAGCCTTTGTACTTTTCTTTTTTAACCAGCAGAACTAGAACAAACATGAACTCATAGAAACTCTGTGTGTGTTTGAGTCTGTGTAAATGTGACAAAACATGCAAAAACAAACATTTTTCCCAAAGAATCACCCAGTGATGTCATGAGATTGACACGTACGTGGATAAAAAGGATAAAAGAAAAGTAACAGCTCAACGTAGCCTAATGTAGCGGAGTAAGAGGAACAGTTTGTCCTTCACAAATCTACTCAAGTAAAAGTAAAAAGTACAGTTATCCAAAACTACTCCTAAAAGTACAAAATTTCCCAAAACTTACTCAAGTAAATGTTACGGAGTAAATGTAACTCGTTACTACCCACCTCTGATCACTACTTGCATTGAATTATGGATATTTTATTCAATTTCTCCTCTCCTGTGATATTCAATTTGACCCACCAACCACTGGCTGGTGCTGGGTGGTGGTCCAAACATTTTAAATGATTTCATTTCATTTTCACATATACCCGTCTGTGATAATCCATCAATTTATATGCCTCTGAGTTTAACTATAGTCAAAAAAATTCAGAATTTCGGCTTATCTTTATCTATCTCAAAAATGAGCTATGATTTTATGTAAATGAGGTCTATTGACCATTCATTCCAAAAATAAGTGTAAAATTGGTGGTAATGAGTTGGAGTGAAGTTGACTAACAAGGTGAAACACAGAATTGGGTGATAATTAAAGCTACATGCTTTACAACCAGTAAAACCACAAAGGGAACAGTAAACTTAAAAGTAACAATAGAAAACTAGAAGAACTACTAGAAAACACAGTGAACTGAAAGAGTTTGAGTTTTCTTTTTTTTTTTTTTTTTACCTTGTCTGCACACATATTAATGATTGAAACAAGAGGAAAATTGGTTCAAAACGAGCCGGCAATGGCACAGTGTCTGCCCGGCTTTAAACAGAACCGCAGCCAGTACTCGAGTTGTAAAAAGAAATCAGGGGGGATGGTGGATTTTATCATATGGGGACAGATAATTTGTGCTGATTACAAATATTATAATATATTACAAATAAACAGCTGCAGAAATACTGCAGGAATGACATAGCAGCAGTTAAATGCAGCCTTCTGTAAGCTTTAAATATCCACTGGGCTTACATCAAATACATCAAAACACAACAATAAAAAACACTTTTCTGAACTTATCAATATGCCTCTGTCCTTCACAGGATAAGTAACATGGATCACTGCAAAAACTCACAATCTTAACAAGAATATTTGTCTTATTTCTAGTTAAAATGTCTCATTTTAGTAAAAAAAACCTCATTACACTTAAAACAAGACTCATAACTGGAAAAAAAACCACCATTTTCATCTGTTTCACCTGTTCACCTGTGTTCACTTAAAATAAGTAGAAAAATCTGCCAGTGGAACAAGATTTTTTTGCTTGTAATGAGAAGATAAATCTTGTTTAATTTTATTTTTTTTTTACATTTATCGTATTTTTAATATTCTCTTTTTGGGGGGGGCTGGAAGGAGGGGCGTTGGCCATGAGTGCGAGGGCCCGTTCATCGCTGCTTGCAGCTTTAATTACAGATGGATCTCACATTCCCGGTGATGATGGTGGGGAGTGTGGGCTTGAAGCGGCGTTTCTTTTTCCAGCACATAACACCCGAGCGTTGTCCTCTTTTCCTCCTCTTCAGCTCGGGGGGAACATCGGGCTTGCAGCCGGTTAGCTTCCCCTGGCTACGGAGGGCTAACAGCTGATCGCGGGTGTAAACAATGGAGCGTTTACTTCCTGTTTCGGCGGTTGCTGGGGTGATGAACCAGGTGAAAAATAGTATAAATAAAAGGGCCAGCCTCACTGTTTTTCCAAACATGATGCCGCCCGATGAGCACAGAGAAAAAAAGCACGTCTCCACAGGAGACAGGACCGAAGAAAAAAGGTCCAAATAAGTGGAAACAGACAATAAATAAAAAACGAGTCGACGGAGCTGCTGCAACGTGTCGCCACTAGCGCGGCGCCATCTTGATTAATTCAGTTAATTGAAGATTAAAACAGAAGTAATTGGAACAAGTAAATCAGATTAAACGTGGGCATTCAGCTTCAAGTAGTGAAGCTAAAAACCAAATATCCAACCCAGAAATCAGGGAGTGGTTCTGACTCAGACCTGAACAGCCACATTAAGACAGTAGTGAAGTCAGTTATCACTTAACAGCTTCCATCATGATCACAGCGGCCAAACAAACCGTAACCACAGCTGCTACACATGACGCTGGTGACGTTTCTGTCCATAATGAGACGTTCTGAAGCCTAAATGTCCCTTTCTCTCCCTTTACCAGCAAATCTCCACTTTGGCCGGAGTTTTCAGGAATGATGGTTTTTGGAGACTTTGAGCTTCGTTTTGGTGTAAACGAACGGCTAAAACTGATGAAAACAGCAGCGTTGTTGCTGCGTGTAAACGAGGCCTCAGACCTGGACAGGTTGGACTGACGGCTACAGGTGGAGCGTCAAAGTGATCGTCCTGACAGGAAGTGTCTTAGATCCTCCCGTGGGGGTTTAATTCAGAAATGTCCTTTAATCAAGCAGATCATTAGTTGTTCAAGCAAAGACTTTTCAAGTGCAAGTGATACAGAACCTGATGTTTAGTTTCACACAGACTTCAGAATCTGTTGAATTACTCTGATAAATATACAGAATTCAATCATTCTTATCTTTAACTGAAAGTAAGATATTAACTGATAAACTCAGTTGTAACAGAATTATTAAGTGTTTGCAAGTTAGCTCAAATTATAAATGACACATTACTAAAAGTAAAGTATTTTAATATCTTCTGCTCTCAGAAAACATCATTTTAACTCTTTATAACATACAAGGATCATTATGATAAAAAGCTCAGGAATCCTGCATAAATGATATAAAACTGGACACATGATATAAAGTCCAGCAGTTCTCCACAGATCCATTCTGGTGTTAATAATTGTTGCTAGATCAGCTTCTGATCTCTAAACTGCTGCTTTGAACAATATTTGAACATCAACACTAATCAAAAGGATTGGTGTGTATGTTGGTGTTTTCATCTTAATCTAGTGTCAGACTTGGACCAGAAAAGCTCAGGATGTTCAGTAAAGGTGAACATGTCAGAGGAACAACCAGGAACCCACATCATGGATGTAACAAAAGTGTAAAACCTGTTTTATAAAGTCCAGATACGGTGGTGACCCACATGGACCTGATGACAAAGTTGATATTTGAAGAAACTCTTCTCTGATGAGACTGGAACATGTTTTACTTTCTGTTCAGGTTGGTGGAATGCGGTCTGTCAGAGATCAGCTGTTCTTCTCTGGTCTCAGCTCTGAAGTCCAACCCCTCCCATCTGAAACATCTGGACCTGAGTTACAACCAGAACCTGCAGGATCCAGGAGTGAAACATCTGAGTGGATTTCTGGAGAGTCCAGACTGCAGACTGGAGACTCTGAGGTCAGACATGTTTTAGTTGTGTGTTCAGATGAATCTGATGTGAAAGTTGTGTTGACACTAACCTGCAGACATCAGGCTGATCTTCTACTGATCCACACTGACCATCTGACTGCTCTGAGTTCTTCTTCTCTGCTTTAGTTTCATCTTAAACTTCCTCTTCTGATTCATTACATAAAACTAAACATGTGAATGTGTCAGACAGGAACAAATGAAGAACCAGAGATGTGTCTGAACCTGGAATAAAACATCTGAACAAACATGAATTAACTTTACAGCTAATACGTTCAGAAATGTCATCCAGATGTTAATAAACTGAGAGAGTCTGACAGACAATAGTGGACAGACTGAATGTGTAGTCGTCCAATATATGAGTTATAGAGCTCATTTACTAAATAACTTCTTACTGTGGATGAAATCAGTCAAACCAACGTTGGCTTCCTTTGAATAACATTAAATTTAATTTCAACAAATACAAGTTTACCAAATATAAAACTCTAAACATTGAAAAACATAATTTTCTGTGTTTTTAATATTATTCCTCAATATGTCTGTTAAAAGGAACCCTGGCTATTAAGACATGTAGGTCTTAAAAGATAAATGTTGGTATCAATTATAACAATGTGATATAAAAAACCTTGTTGATGTCTTCGTTTTTATAAAATTTGAAAATATAATTTAACTCGTAGGTCGCCATTGTTGTTTACATTCTGGGTAGTGACGTCAGACGGTGGCTCCTGCTAGCCCCCGTACACTGTTCTGACACCCAGAAACAGATGAAAACACACCTAAACAGGTGACGGCACACCAGAAACACAGATGAAAACACAGCTAAACATTAAGGTGACGGCGCACCGACAAAAAAGTAAAAAAAAAAAAGTGCAGCCCCATACAGCATGAACTATAAAAACACCATCAAACTCAGACAGACTAACCGACCACACGTTTCAACTAGCAGATAACCGATGCTACAATAAAAACCCCAGCCAGATCTGGTGTCATTAAATTAAATAAAGATGTTCTTGCCTATTTGAAGCGAAGTCTGCGCCTCCCGTTTCGTCAAAGTCCCGGGCCAGTCCCCTCAGCCTCTGGTCTGTCATCACCCAGCACCCAGGCCGGTTTTAGGGGGGGCAGGGGTGGGCTATGCCCACCCAAACGTGCCTGCTGCCCACCGGCGTCTTCATCCCGGCGGCGGCGAGAGCGGGTGGCGGTGCGCTGCAGGCTCTAGAGCCCCGGCTACGGCGTAGACGGCGTACCCTACGCCGTCTACGCCGTAGACTCCGCCGTCGACGCCGTAGCCTAATGCACTGGTAAGATGCGCACGACATTGATCATTTTTGCAGATCTCCCGTGCATCACAGAACTTTGATCCAGTTTGCCTGAACCGAGGCGTCTTATGGGCTCCCTCGTCAGCCTCCACGGCCGGGAGAGTGCTGCTCATCTATGTTTTAGATACCTGTCGCAGTTAAACTAACGCGGCTTATCTTCCCAGAGCCACCGCTCTACGTCATCGCCCCCAGAATGCATTGCACAGGGAAAACATGGCGCCTCCCGCAGGTCAAAATATGTGATAAACTTTGTAGATTTTTAAAGCAATTAGATTATTTTATGTGTTTCTAACAACATATTTTAGTATAAGAACAATTGTGGCTAATTAGGGACTACAAGTCTTAATAACCAGGGTTCCTTTTAAGATCATTTCATCCAGGTGACATCAAGACATAAGGAGCAACAAATAATGTCTTTTTATGGTTTTCAGTGTGTAAAACTAAATATAAATCCATGTGTGTTGAAGTTAGTAAAGTGAAATAAAGCTGCTGTCTAGACGATGAGTTTCCTTCATCAGCAACAAAACATCCAACAAGAACATCAGAAACTTTGTGTTGAAACTATGTCGTCACTCAATCAACTTTTTCAGAGAAAATGTTTGAAAAAACTCCTAAACAGACAAATATGTTCTGATTGATGAAGAAATGTCTCCTTAAAAACATGGAAATGATGGATATTGTTCATTTATTCATCGTTTATGGAAGAAAACATTTTAACAAATTCAAATTTTTAATGCATTCAAATGCATTGATCACATTAAAAAGTGGAGGTGCCACAATTTAATTCAGTTAATTGAAGATAAAAACAGAAGTAATAGGAACCAAGTAAATCAGATTAAACGTGGGCATTCAGCTTCAAGTAGTGAAGCTAAAAACCAAATATCCAAGCCAGAAATCAGGGAGTGGTTCTGACTCAGACCTGAACAGCCACATTAAGACAGTAGTGAAGTCAGTTATCACTTAACAGCTTCCATCATGATCACAGCGGCCAAACAAACCGTAACCACAGCTGCTACACATGACGCTGGTGACGTTTCTGTCCATAATGAGACGTTCTGAAGCCTAAATGTCCCTTTCTCTCCCTTTACAAGCAAATCTCCACTTTGGCCGGAGTTTTCAGGAATGATGGTTTTTGGAGACTTTGAGCTTCGTTTTGGTGTAAACGAACGGCTAAAACTGATGAAAACAGCAGCGTTGTTGCTGCGTGTAAACGAGGCCTCAGACCTGGACAGGTTGGACTGACGGCTACAGGTGGAGCGTCAAAGTGATCGTCCTGACAGGAAGTGTCTTAGATCCTCCCGTGGGGGTTTAATTCAGAAATGTCCTTTAATCAAGCAGATCATTAGTTGTTCAAGCAAAGACTTTTCAAGTGCAAGCGATACAGAACCTGATGTTTAGTTTCACACAGACTTCAGAATCTGTTGAATTAGTCTGATAAATATACAGAATTCAATCATTCTTATCTTTAACTAAAAGTAAGATATTAACTGATAAACTCAGTTGTAACAGAATTATTAGGTGTTTGCAAGTTAAGTCAAATTATAAATGACACATTACTAAAAGTAAAGTATTTTAATATGTTCTGCTCTCAGAAAACATCATTTTAACTCTTTATAACATACAAGGATCATTATGATAAAAAGCTCAGGAATCCTGCATAAATGATATAAAACTGGACACATGATATAAAGTCCAGCAGTTCTCCACAGATCCATTCTGGTGTTAATAATTGTTGCTAGATCAGCTTCTGATCTCTAAACTGCTGCTTTGAACAATATTTGAACATCAACACTAATCAAAAGGATTGGTGTGTATGTTGGTGTTTTCATCTTAATCTAGTGTCAGACTTGGACCAGAAAAGCTCAGGATGTTCAGTAAAGGTGAACATGTCAGAGGAACAACCAGGAACCCACATCATGGATGTAACAAAAGTGTAAAACCTGTTTTATAAAGTCCAGATACGGTGGTGACCCACATGGACCTGATGACAAAGTTGATATTTGAAGAAACACTTCTCTGATGAGACTGGAACATGTTTTACTTTCTGTTCAGGTTGGAGGACTGCGGTCTGTCAGAGATCAGCTGTTCTTCTCTGGGCCCAGCTCTGAAGTCCAACCCCTCCCATCTGAAACATCTGGACCTGAGTTACAACAAGAACCTGCAGGATTCAGGAGTGAAACATCTGAGTGGATTTCTGGAGAGTCCAGACTGCAGACTGGAGACTCTGAGGTCAGACATGTTTTAGTTGTGTGTTCAGATGAATCTGATGTGAAAGTTGTGTTGACACTAACCTGCAGACATCAGGCTGATCTTCTACTGATCCACACTGACCATCTGACTGCTCTGAGTTCTTCTTCTCTGCTTTAGTTTCATCTTAAACTTCCTCTTCTGATTCATTACATAAAACTAAACATGTGAATGTGTCAGACAGGAACAAATGAAGAACCAGAGATGTGTCTGAACCTGGAATAAAACATCTGAACAAACATGAATTAACTTTACAGCTAATACGTTCAGAAATGTCATCCAGATGTTAATAAACTGAGAGAGTCTGACAGACAATAGTGGACAGACTGAATGTGTAGTCGTCCAATATATGAGTTATAGAGCTCATTTACTAAATAACTTCTTACTGTGGATGAAATCAGTCAAACCAACGTTGGTTTCCTTTGAATAACATTAAAATTCATTTTAACAAATACAAGTTTACCAAATATAAAACTCTAAACATTGAAAAAAATAATTTTCTGTGTTTTTAATATTATTCCTCAATATGTCTGTTAAAAGGAACCCTGGCTATTAAGACATGTAGGTCTTAAAAGATAAATGTTGGTATCAATTATAACAATGTGATATAAAAAACCTTGTTGATGTCTTCGTTTTTATAAAATTTGAAAATATAATTTAACTCGTATGTCGCCATTGTTTTTTACATTCTGGGTAGTAACGTCACACGGTGGCACCTGCTAACCCCCGTACACTGTTCTGACACCCAGAAACAGATGAAAACACAGCTAAACAGGTGACGGCGCACCAGAAACACAGATCAAAACACAGCTAAACATTAAGGTGACAAACACCTACAAAAAAGTTAAAAAAAAAAGTGCAGCACCATAAAGCATGAACTATAAAAACACCATAAAACTCAGATAGACTAACCGACCACACGTTTCAACTAGCAGATAACCGATGCTACAATAAAAACCCCAGCCAGATCTGGTGTCATTAAATTAAATAAAGATGTTCTTGCCTATTTAACGCGAAGTCTGCGCCTCCCGTTTCGTCAAAGTCCCGGGCCAGTCCCCTCAGCCTCTGGTCTGTCATCACCCAGCACCGAGGCCGGTTTTAGGGGGGAGGGGGGTGGGCTATGCCAAACCCAAACGTGCCTGCTGCCCACCGGCGTCTTCATCCCGGCGGCGGCGAGAGCGGAGAGCGGGTGGCGGTGCGCTGCAGGCTCTAGAGCCCCGGCTACGGCGTAGACGGCGTACCCTACGCCGTCTACGCCGTAGACTCCGCCGTCGACGCCGTAGCCTAATGCACTGGTAAGATGCGCACGACATTGATCATTTTTGCAGATCTCCCGTGCATCACAGAACTTTGATCCAGTTTGCCTGAACCCAGACGTCTTATGGGCTCCCTCGTCAGCCTCCACGGCCGGGAGATGCTGCTCATCTATGTTTTAGATACCTGTCCCAGTTAAACTAACGCGGCTTATCTTCCCAGAGCCACCGCTCTGCGTCATCGCCCCCAGAATGCATTGCGCAGGTAGAACATGGCGCCTCCTGCAGGTCAAAATATGTGATAAACATTTTAGATTTTTAAAGCAATTAGATTATTTTATGTGTTTCTAACAATATATTTTAGTATAAGAGAACAATTGTGGCTAATTAGGGACTACAAGTCTTAATAACCAGGGTTCCTTTTAAGATCATTTCATCCAGGTGACATCAAGACATAAGGTGCAACAAATAATGTCTTTTTATGGTTTTCAGTGTAAAACTAAATATAAATCCATGTGTGTTGAAGTTAGTAAAGTGAAATAAAGCTGCTGTCTAGACGATGAGTTTCCTTCATCAGCAACAAAACATCCAACAAGAACATCAGAAACTTTGTGTTGAAACTATGTCGTCACTCAATCAACTTTTTCAGAGAAAATGTTTGAAAAAACTCCTAAACAGACAAATATGTTCTGATTGATGAAGAAATGTCTCCTTAAAAACATGGAATTGATGAATATTGTTCATTTATTCATCGTTTATGGAAGAAAACATTTTAATTAATTCAAATTTTTAATGCATTCAAATGCATTGATCACATTAAAAAGTGGAGGTGCCACAATTTAATTCAGTTAATTGAAGATAAAAACAGAAGTAATTGGAACCAAGTAAATCAGATTAAACGTGGGCATTCAGCTTCAAGTAGTGAAGCTAAAAACCAAATATCCAACCCAGAAATCAGGGAGTGGTTCTGACTCAGACCTGAACAGCCACATTAAGACAGTAGTGAAGTCAGTTATCACTTAACAGCTTCCATCATGATCACAGCGGCCAAACAAACCGTAACCACAGCTGCTACACATGACGCTGGTGACGTTTCTGTCCATAATGAGACGTTCTGAAGCCTAAATGTCCCTTTCTCTCCCTTTACAAGCAAATCTCCACTTTGGCCGGAGTTTTCAGGAATGATGGTTTTTGGAGACTTTGAGCTTCGTTTTGGTGTAAACGAACGGCTAAAACTCATGAAAACAGCAGCGTTGTTGCTGCGTGTAAACGAGGCCTCAGACCTGGACAGGTTGGACTGACGGCTACAGGTGGAGCGTCAAAGTGATCGTCCTGACAGGAAGTGTCTTAGATCCTCCCGTGTGGGTTTAATTCAGAAATGTCCTTTAATCAAGCAGATCATTAGTTGTTCAAGCAAAGACTTTTCAAGTGCAAGCGATACAGAACCGCCTGATGTTTAGTTTCACACAGACTTCAGAATCTGTTGAATTAGTCTGATAAATATACAGAATTCAATCATTCTTATCTTTAACTAAAGGTAAGATATTAACTGATAAACTCAGTTGTAACAGAATTATTAGGCGTTTCCAAGTTAGGTCAAATTATAAATGACACATTACTGAAAGTAAAGCATTTTAATATCTTCTGCTCTCAGAAAACATGATTTTAACTCTTTATAACATACAAGGATCATTATGATAAAAAGCTCAGGAATCCTGCATAAATGATATAAAACTGGACACATGATATAAAGTCCAGCAGTTCTCCACAGATCCATTCTGGTGTTAATAATTGTTGCTAGATCAGCTTCTGATCTCTAAACTGCTGCTTTGAACAATATTTGAACATCAACACTAATCAAAAGGATTGGTGTGTATGTTGGTGTTTTCATCTTAATCTAGTGTCAGACTTGGACCAGAAAAGCTCAGGATGTTCAGTAAAGGTGAACATGTCAGAGGAACAACCAGGAACCCACATCATGGATGTAACAAAAGTGTAAAACCTGTTTTATAAAGTCCAGATACGGTGGTGACCCACATGGACCTGATGACAAAGTTGATATTTGAAGAAACACTTCTCTGATGAGACTGGAACATGTTTTACTTTCTGTTCAGGTTGAGGAACTGCAGTCTGTCAGAGATCAGCTGTTCTTCTCTGGTCTCAGCTCTGAAGTCCAACCCCTCCCATCTGAAACATCTGAACCTGAGTAACAACAAGAACCTGCAGGATTCAGGAGTGAAACATCTGAGTGGATTTCTGGAGAGTCCAGACTGCAGACTGGAGACTCTGAGGTCAGACATGTTTTAGTTGTGTGTTCAGATGAATCTGATGTGAAAGTTGTGTTGACACTAACCTGCAGACATCAGGCTGATCTTCTACTGATCCACACTGACCATCTGACTGCTCTGAGTTCTTCTTCTCTGCTTTAGTTTCATCTTAAACTTCCTCTTCTGATTCATTACATAAAACTAAACATGTGAATGTGTCAGACAGGAACAAATGAAGAACCAGAGATGTGTCTGAACCTGGAATAAAACATCTGAACAAACATGAATTAACTTTACAGCTAATACGTTCAGAAATGTCATCCAGATGTTAATAAACTGAGAGAGTCTGACAGACAATAGTGGACAGACTGAATGTGTAGTCGTCCAATATATGACTTATAGAGCTCATTTACTAAATAACTTCTTACTGTGGATGAAATCAGTCAAACCAACGTTGGCTTCCTTTGACTAACATTAAAATTAATTTTAACAAATTACAAGTTTACCAAAAACGAAACTCTAAACATTAATGTAACGGGGATGGGTTTAGGACCCTGGGGAGCCTTTAAAGGGAGAGCAGAAGCAGCGCTCTCTCTCTCTCTCACCTGCAGAAGTGCAGACACTCAGCAGAAGGCACTCCAAACATTTGTTGTGGTAGGTTGTGATTTGAAGGGAAATAATATTTTATTCACATTGTACTGCATTAAAAACATTATTTTAATGGATATACATTTACTTTACTAGAAGAGCAGCGGCAGCAGTTGGGGCAGATTCAGTGTGGACATTGTGTGAGGTTTGATGATTGTAAGTCATGCACTTTATATTTAACTGTGAATGCATTGAATTTTGTGGTGTTAATGTGTTTTATGTTTTTTTAGTATCTGTCTCTGACAAAAGAATAACTGCTGGTCCGGGTGCTAGTTAAAAACAACTTTAAAGGGCGACAACCTATTAACTGCTGGTCGGGTTTGGTAAAGCTACTTGAAGGTACAGCATGTTGAATGGTGTATTTTATTTAAGTATTGTATCTTAACCTGTGGAACAAAACTTAACACTCATGTCTGTGTTCATAGGACTGTCTGCGAGAGAAGTGACTGTCACTGTTTTTTTTCCCTCCTAATACTTAGTTTCATTTGGGCCTTCTTGTTTTCTTTTATTTGTTTTGGTTGTTATTTTAGTTGGGCTAAGTGCAATATTTACCAGGCGCCAGACAGCGCCTTAGTGGCCACCGGGTTGGGGGAAGCTATCGCATTAACATTTAGTGATCCCTTTTGTTTTGTGTGCTTATATTTTGGTTGCAGTGCAAACCCAACCTTGAGACCGTGCAAGTGATTCATTAGAGTGCAGTGGTGTTGTTACTCTATTGGTTTGGGTTTCTTTTTGAGTTATTGGGTCCTGAATGCGTGAGCTGATCCTATTTATCCCCTTACCGTCACTTGGATGATGTGTGCTTTTGCCTAATTTATATGACGCCTGACCTTTTTAAATTAATTTTGTAATAAACTATTTTCATGATTTATCTGCCTCCTGTCCTGGTTATTCTGGACATTACCTGGTTGCGTAGTGAACTAAAGTGTGAGGTCTTAAGTACCTTTAGTTGAAGAAGTTGGTTCAATCACTACAATTTTGGCATTGTTGGCAGGATCTGGAGGCTAGATTTTTTTTTTTTTTTCTCGTCTTTTGGCCCCGTTTGGTTTAGTTTTGGTTGGGAAAAAAAACAGTGACAGGTCTTCAGCGGCGAGGGAGCTACGGGCCATTTCTACTGCCTTCTCCAGGCCACCATCTTTCTGGAGGGACCATGGAGGATCTACAGAGCATCATGGAAGAGCTGCAACAGCTGAAAGCAACTAATGAACAGTTGAGGGGACAGTTGCGTGAACGGTCACGGGCACCTGATCCAGTGGCAGGACCATCCACTGCCCCGGGGGGTGTAGCCCCAATTAACAGTGTGTCCAGTGATGCTGCAAATGTTCGCTACCTTTATGTACCTAGAGAACGTAAATGTCCCAAGTTTACGGGGAAAATGTCTGTTGATCTGTTAACAGTTGAGCAATGGGTTGAGGAGGTACGCAGATGTCTGGGGGTTAGGCCCATGTCGATATCCGAGCAGTTGTTGTTTATCACTGACCATTTAGATGGGGGTCCTAAGTCTGAAATTAATTTTCACTCTGATGCCAACAGAGATACCCCAGAAAAGATATTTGCCATTCTGACAGAAACCTATAGTTGTTCTCAGTCATATGTAGCAGCACAGTTACAGTTTTTTCAACGTACTCAGCGGGAGGGGGAGTCCCTTCGTGATTTTTCACATACTCTTAAATCGTTAATGGATGCTGTAATACGCAAAACACCTGGTGGTATTCCCAATTCTGACATGCTGTTGCGTGATCAATTTATTGAACATGTGCTTGATGATATGTTACGCAGAGAGTTAAAGCAACATGTCATCCGAGAGCCAGATACCACTTTTGTGGATCTTCGGGGTATCGCGCTTAGGTGGTCTGAAGCAAGTAGACGGGGAGGGAGGGTTAAACCTCGTGCATACTCCTGTGATTCTTATTGCCAGATAGTAGATGGTGTTGAAGTAAGCACAAGTGCAGTCACTGCTAGGCCTAGTGATGAGATTGCAGAAATAAAAGAGTGCCTTCGCAAACAGCAAACTCAATTGGATACTATTATGAAGCATGTCACTGGCCAATCCTCACAACCTATTCGGAGTGATGCAACCCCCGACTCAGCCAAGCGGTTCCGTTTTCAGGCAGATGGCAAGCCGATCTGTAACCGTTGTAATAGGCCAGGCCACATTGCCAGGTTCTGCCGAGTAAACCTAACAGCCCCCAAAACCCATGTTGGGTTTGGCTCTGAAAGTGGAGTGCATAGCCAGTTAGTGGAAGGGGGTCCTGACTCTCAGCCGTCGGGAAACTAGTTCCCTCTGGTGCTGAGAGCCAGGCATCGGAAAAGGGTTCTGTGGGCTCACCTGAAGATCAAATGGAGGATCCCTCTCGACTTATTGGAGACTGCCCAGTGGTCGAAATCAACATGGGAGGAGTGATGGTGCCATGTCTCTTGGACACTGGGTCAATGGTCACCACAATCAGAGAGAGTTTCTTTGAAAAACACTTCAAGTCACAGGGCGTCGGGTTGTTGAAACAATGTCGCTGACTATGTCTCAAGGCCGCTAATGGGTTAAAAATCCCCTACAAGGGATACATGGAGCTTGATGTTGTCGTCTTGGGTGACACCTTAACACAAATGGGTGTGTTGGTTGTAGAGGACCCGCAAAAGGAGACCCCAGAACAAAAGCAGCAGGCAGTGCCTGGCATCCTTGGGATGAACATCATTGGTCGTGGTTACGGTTTGCTTGTTGAGCAGTTTGGCCATAATCTCCTTGAGGCACCTGTCCTCAAAGCTGCTGGCAATGAGTGGAAGGAAACGTTTGCCGAGTGTAAACGCCTTGAAGCTGCAAAGGCACAAGGTTACTTGGGGAAAGCCAAAGTTCACGGTCGAGCTGTTCGTGTTCCTGCTGGTTCCTTGACGTGGATTCACACTACTTGCCCCTCTGCTGCAAACACTACTCTCCCTTCCGTGCTTCTTGAACCCTTAGCAACAGGGAATCGCCTCCCAGCAGGCATTCTTGTGTCCTCTGCCCTTCTTCCTGTCCATCAGGGCAGGGTGGAAATTCCTGTTGTTAATGTGGGCACTGAAGATGCTTGGCTGCAGCCTTACACACAGCTGGGTGAGCTGCATGTGGTTGACCCACTGCAATCAGAAAGCTCTGTCCTCTTTGAGGAGATGGATACTCATCCCACAATTGCAGTGGTTCAAGAGGTGACTGCAGTGAGAAATCCTTCCATTGATCTTTCCAGGCTGTCATGGTCCAATCTATCTGCTGAACAGACAAAACAAGGGCTGGAGCTTTTGCAGAAACACAGCACCGTTTTCAGTCATGGAGAAGGGGACCTGGGATGCACTTCTTTGGTGGAGCATGAAATTCCTTTAGTGGACGACGGCCCGGTGCGGCAACGATATCGCAGGCTCCCGCCATCTCAGTATGAACAGGTTAAAGTCCATATTCAGGAGCTGTTGGTCAGAGGGGTTGTGCGTCCAAGTTGTAGCCCATACTCTTCTCCAATTGTAGTAGTTTTCAAGAAAAACGGAGAGCTCAGGTTGTGTGTAGACTACCGGTTGCTCAATGCCAAGACGCGAAAGGATGCTTACCCCTTGCCGCGAATTGAAGAGTCCCTGGATGCCCTCACAGGTGCCCAGTTGTTCTCAACATTGGATCTTGCCAGTGGGTACAACCAAGTACCCATGGCGGAAAAGGACAAGGCAAAGACTGCTTTTTGCACACCGTTCGGGCTCTTTGAGTTCAATCGGATGCCATTTGGGCTATGCAATGCTCCTAGCACCTTTCAAAGGTTGATGGAGCGGATCTTTGGAGACCAGAGCTTTCAGTCTGTACTGCTGTACTTAGATGACATTGTCATCTTTTCTTCATCTTTTGACCAGCACCTGCAACGTCTTGACTTGATTCTGAGCCGCCTTAAAGAACACAACCTGAAATTGAAACTCCAAAAATGTCACTTCTTTCAGTCTGAAGTCAAATATCTGGGCCATGTTATTTCTGCCTCCGGTGTCGCCACTGACCCTTCTAAGATTAGTGCAGTGGCTGAATGGGCACGACCAACTACTTGCACCGAACTACAGTCATTCTTGGGATTCGCTTCCTACTATCGTCGCTTTGTAGCCGGCTTTGCAAGGCATGCTGCCCCACTCCACCGACTGGTGGGTGAGATGGGGGGGACCAAGAAAGGCAGAACGAATGGGAAAGGGGTCTTGAGCGACCGTTGGAGCGAAGAGTGTGAAAATGCATTCCAATCACTCAAAAGACTCCTCGTGAGTGCACCTGTTCTGGGATATGCTGATTTCACCAAACCCTTTGTCCTTGAAATAGATGCCAGCCATGCTGGGCTTGGGGCTGTGTTATCCCAAGACCAAGATGGAAAGCGACGGCCCATCGCCTTTGCAAGCAGGGGCCTCAGACCCACTGAAAAGAACATGTCCAATTATAGCTCGCGAAAACTGGAATTTCTGGCTTTGAAATGGGCAGTGACTCACAAGTTTAGAGAGTATTTGCTGGGGAATAAATTTGTGGTGTTCACTGATAACAACCCCCTCAGTTATTTGCAGTCAGCTAAATTGGGGGCTGTAGAACAACGGTGGGCATCAGAGTTGGCAGTCTTCGACTTCGAAATCAAGTACCGACCGGGACCAACCAATCGTAATGCAGATGCCCTGTCCCGTCAGTTACATTCTCAGAGCACCTCTTCTCTCTTTCCTGGCTTAAGGGTGCCCGATGAACTCCATGCACGAACAGGTGACGTCCCCCCTGGTCTTACAACCACCTGTCAAGCTATATCTGCTTTTCCATCAAGGCCAAAAGCTGACTTACTGGTCCTTCAAGCTGCAGATCCAGTGATTGGTGGATTTTTGCAGTACTGGAGAAGAAGGAAACCTCCAGCAAACAAAGACATGGTCAATGCTAGCAAAGGAGTAAGGAAGCTGGTTCAACAGTGGACCAGGATAAGATCACAGGATGGTGTACTGTATCGTCAAATACAGACACCAGGGGACGGAAGAGTCCTACTCCAATTACTGTTGCCCCAGTGCTTGCAGGCAGAGGTCCTTAAAAGCCTCCATGACGACCATGGCCATCAGGGCATTGAACGTACCTCAAGCCTCGTGAAGCAAAGGTGTTTTTGGCCCTTTATGCAAAATGACATCATGGAATACTGTCAAAACTGTAATCGCTGCACGCTGGCAAAAGCAGTACAACCAAAAGTCCGTACATTTAGAGGGGGATTGACTGCATCTAAACCATTGGAAATCATTGCCATCGATTTCACCCTATTGGACAAGGCTAGTGATGGAAGGGAGAATGTGCTGGTGGTCACGGATGTGTTTTCTAAATTCACTCAGGCCTACCCAACATTGGATCAGCGGGCCAGTACAGTGGCCAGAGTGCTGACGGAAAAGTGGTTCTACACCTATGGTGTGCCCCAGCGCATTCATAGCGATCAAGGAAGGAGTTTTGAAGGGGACCTCATGAAACGACTTTGCCACCTTTATGGGATTGAGAAGAGCAGGACTACACCGTACCACCCAGAAGGCAATGGACAATGTGAGAGATTTAATAGAACATTGCATGACTTATTGCGTACACTTCCCCAAGAGAAGAAAAACAAATGGCCGCAATACCTACCCCAAGTGCTTTATGCATACAACACAACAGACCATCAATCAACAGGATATTCGCCATACGAACTTATGTTCGGGCAAAAAGCCCAACTTCCTGTGGATTTTCTGTTGGGTGGATCCCAGAAGGAACCCATATCTGGCTCAGCAAAGGATTGGGTGGATGAGCACCAAAAGCATTTGAAGTCAGTCTACCTTCATGCAAAGGCCCAACTCCGACAGGCAGCAGAGCGGCGAAACCGACACTACCAACCAACAGCGACTTCCATCCTCACTCCTGGAACATTGGTTTACAGGAGAAACCACCTCCTAGGACGTCACAAAATTCAGGACACGTGGGACTCAGTGGTCTATGTGGTTGTGGAAAACATGGATAAAGAAGGAAGAGTCTACAAAATACACCCCAGAGATTGTACCGGCCCGGAAAGGCATCTTAACAGATCGGAGCTCAGAGTGGTACCAGCGGCTGGTACTGGTATGCCCATGACACAACCCCAACCTTTATTGGACCCTGGCCTGACAGATGGCCCACCTCGACAGTTAAACTCAAACACCATGGATGACGAGAACAGTGACTCTGAAGAAATCCTATTCACCATGGAACCAGAGCGGCGGCGAGCTTGGGTCCCCTCCCACATTGCACTCGAGCCAAGTAGTGATGTAGGGAGCACAGACTCACATAGTCCTGTTTGCTCACCATTAACTTCAGAGCCGAATCAGGAAACCAGTTCCAACTACAGTGTACCCGTTGTAGAAACAGCCGAACCTGTAATAGTGCAGGAACGGCTTCGAAGAATCACCGCTGGCCAACACACTAATCCGTTTCACCTCCCAAGGTCAGCAAATTGCACCCTCGCTACCTCAGTTAGAACAATACAGGTGTCCCAAGCTGTAGACAACCAGGCAGCTTCAAGAGTGTTTAGGCCCTGGATTTAATCCGTCACCGGGACGGTGACTTTTCAAAATGGGGGCAATTGTAACGGGGATGGGTTTAGGACCCTGGGGAGCCTTTAAAGGGAGAGCAGAAGCAGCGCTCTCTCTCTCTCTCACCTGCAGAAGTGCAGACACTCAGCAGAAGGCACTCCAAACATTTGTTGTGGTAGGTTGTGATTTGAAGGGAAATAATATTTTATTCACATTGTACTGCATTAAAAACATTATTTTAATGGATATACATTTACTTTACTAGAAGAGCAGCGGCAGCAGTTGGGGCAGATTCAGTGTGGACATTGTGTGAGGTTTGATGATTGTAAGTCATGCACTTTATATTTAACTGTGAATGCATTGAATTTTGTGGTGTTAATGTGTTTTATGTTTTTTTAGTATCTGTCTCTGACAAAAGAATAACTGCTGGTCCGGGTGCTAGTTAAAAACAACTTTAAAGGGCGACAACCTATTAACTGCTGGTCGGGTTTGGTAAAGCTACTTGAAGGTACAGCATGTTGAATGGTGTATTTTATTTAAGTATTGTATCTTAACCTGTGGAACAAAACTTAACACTCATGTCTGTGTTCATAGGACTGTCTGCGAGAGAAGTGACTGTCACTGTTTTTTTTCCCTCCTAATACTTAGTTTCATTTGGGCCTTCTTGTTTTCTTTTATTTGTTTTGGTTGTTATTTTAGTTGGGCTAAGTGCAATATTTACCAGGCGCCAGACAGCGCCTTAGTGGCCACCGGGTTGGGGGAAGCTATCGCATTAACATTTAGTGATCCCTTTTGTTTTGTGTGCTTATATTTTGGTTGCAGTGCAAACCCAACCTTGAGACCGTGCAAGTGATTCATTAGAGTGCAGTGGTGTTGTTACTCTATTGGTTTGGGTTTCTTTTTGAGTTATTGGGTCCTGAATGCGTGAGCTGATCCTATTTATCCCCTTACCGTCACTTGGATGATGTGTGCTTTTGCCTAATTTATATGACGCCTGACCTTTTTAAATTAATTTTGTAATAAACTATTTTCATGATTTATCTGCCTCCTGTCCTGGTTATTCTGGACATTACCTGGTTGCGTAGTGAACTAAAGTGTGAGGTCTTAAGTACCTTTAGTTGAAGAAGTTGGTTCAATCACTACATTAAAAAACATAATTTTCTGTGTTTTTAATATTATTCTTTAATATATCTGTTAAGATCATTTCATCCAGGTGACATCAAGACATAAGGAGCAACAAATAATGTATTTTTATGGTTTTCAGTGTGTAAAACTAAATATAAATCCATGTGTGTTGAAGTTAGTAAAGTGATATAAAGCTGCTGTCTAGACGATGAGTTTCCTTCATCAGCAACAAAACATCCAACAAGAACATCAGAAACTTTGTGTTGAAACTATGTCGTCACTCAATCAACTTTTTCAGAGAAAATGTTTGAAAAAACTTCTAAACAGACAAATATGTCCTGATTGATGAAGAAATGTCTCCTTAAAAACATGGAAATGATGAATATTGTTCATTTATTCATCGTTTATGGAAGAAAACATTTTAACAAATTCAAATTTTTACATCAAAACTCAGCTTCAATAAACTTTTACCTTCATTTATATTTACATAGAAAGACTGATATTTGAATTCAAATTCCATCCATTCCTTCCATTAAAAACTACATTAAACCCTGGAGCATCAATTAGTTTCTATATTTTGACGAGTATTTGGTTGTAGTTTCCCTGTAAGGTTCAGATTTGTACGTTTTTGTACCATCATGCATCTGTTCTTGATGAATCAAATGTATTAATCACACAAAAGTTTTCTGCACCAGTTCCAGATCCATCACTGGAGAAGAGATGTCTTTCATGAATGCTGAATAAACACAGACGTCCTCCTGTCCTGAAACTCTTTCTCTGCTCACAAAGTCCTTCTAGGAATGAAAACTTTATCGTCCAAAACATCATTTACAAACAGACGTGTTATTGGGACAGAAACACGTGACATGAATGGACTTTACATGGTCTAGACTGTCGTCCTCATCACTGACTTTATTGAAATCAGCACAAACTCAGACTTTTCTGATCATGAAGTCAATAATACTGAAGAGAAATATACGCAGACTATTGATCACATGTGTGACATCAATATGAACATCAGCCTTCATAAAGTCCATCACCTTTCTAGTTCTCATCTGTATGGAGCATTTATAATGATGATGCTGAATTTTAATGTATCTTTTATTCTTTATTCAGATTGTCTGGGTGCGGTCTGTCAGGGATCAGCTGTTCTTCTCTGGTCTCAGCTCTGAAGTCCAACCCCTCCCATCTGGGAGATCTGGACCTGAGATTTAACCACCTGAAGGATTCAGATGTGAAGCAGCTTTCTGATCTGGTGAAAAGTCCAGACTACCAGCTGCAGACTCTCAGGTCAGTGGAGGTTGGACTCGGTTCTGCTGCTTCCAGCAGTTTTCTACTAAAACCAGTTGGTATCAAAGATCAGTGTTTCCAGTGAAGCTGCAGCTTCTCAGCAGCTGCTTTCCTCATGAAGCTGTGAGAGGAGGATGATGACAGGCTGCAGGATTGGACAGAAACACAGAGACAGCAGTCGGCCAATCAGAGGGTCCAGATGTTTGTTGTAGACCAGTGTTGTGCTGGTGTTCACGTGTCCAGAAATAAAGGCATATTCCAGCTGACGGCCTTCCAGAATGTTCAGACACACAGCTGCTCCACTGCAGCTCTGAACTCTGAAGTCCTGGATGTGCTGATGGAGGGATCTCTGCTAACACTCCTTTATCTGCTCTCTTCTTTCTTCTTCCTCTTCAGCTAATGGAGGGATCTCTGCAAACACTCCTTTATCTGCTCTCTTATTTCTTCTTCCTCTACAGCTGATGGAGGGATCTCTGTTAACACTCCTTTATCTGCTCTCTTCTTTCTTCTTCCTCTACAGCTGATGGAGGGATCTCTGCTAACACTCCTTTATCTGCTCTCTTCTTTCTTTTACAGCTGATGGAGGGATCTCTGCAAACACTCCTTCATCTGCTCTCTTCTTTCTTCTTCCTCTACAGCTGATATAGGGATCGCTGCAAACACTCCTTTATCTGCTCTCTTCTTTCTTCTTCCCTCTACAGGTGGAGATGATGAGAGTGTCCAGGACGGACGAGTCGTGTCCTGATCGTCCTCAGAGTTGAAGCAGAACCAGTTTGTGTGGACAGACTCTGACTGGACCGTGATGAAGATGAAGTTGGTGATGAAGATGATGAAGATGTACATAGTTTCAGATCAGTTTGTTTCTGATTTCCATCGTTTTACAAACTTCTCAGATATGCATGTATTTCAGTAGCAGCCGGTGTATTTTTCTCCAGGGGTTTTATACCAAACTCCAAAATAGACATATACCAAAAAGCAGGAAATGATTTACTAAGGTATCACTTCTGTATTTGAATAAATTAAATCAACATTATAAGGACATGCAGTGTTTTATTTCTTGTACATACATTTTCTGTGAACTTTTTATGACAAGTTTATTCTCCATAGAGAGCAGGGCCGATGCATTAAGACGATGCTGTGCCGTTATGTTCCTGAGGAAGGTCTTGATTCTCTTCAGAAGCCTCTCAGATAAGCAGAGAATATTCCTATGAAGAGCTGCTACAGAGTCACAGTCTCTGAGAAGTTTCATCAAGATTATTCCCATGAAGAGCTGCTACAGAGCCAAAGTCTCTGAGAAGTTAGAACCATATATAAACAAAGTGATTTTATCATTAGATTTTATAATATTTGATTTAACTGTATGTTGAGTAATACGCAGTTTGTAATATCAGTGCGCAAGGTGCTTAATATTAATAACTGCAGCTTTCTCATTGGTTACGTATAAATCACGTGATGTTCGTGTATTTTGTTTTGTGAAACTATGGAACCGAGGGAGCACAGTAGTTTTGACCGTGCTTGCATGAGAATATTATTTTGTCGTATTATAGCACAGTTTTTTTTTGTAATTGAATGAAAGGTTTTTCAGTAAACTTTTGAAATAAGAACACAGACTGTGATGTTTCATTGAAGTACGGTTCAGCTACACGTGAAGGAAATATAGCTTAGTGTGCCAACAAATTATTGTAGCATGTGCAGCTATCAATGAGAGGTACAACATCTTCTTCCCGCAACAGCAGACTATATACACTCTCAAGTAAATTCTTTACCAGGCACTTGCACAGTAAATGTGAGGTAATATATAAAAATGTTTTGTATTTTTATAAAATATTTTTTGTTTGTGAAGTAAAATTGAAAGTCTAAACTTCCACATAATAATTTAATTTCATTGTCCAAACACCTCCGGACCTGACGGTACCTGTGGTGAACGAGTGAAGCTGGAGCTGGAAATGATTCTCACCACAGCGATGAGCTGCACCAACTGAAGAAGTTAAAGGTCTCACAAACATCCAGGAAGATCAGTTTAATTCAAATAGTTGATCTGAAGAACTTTAAACAACTTGATGTAAGAAGTATGAACATGGATAGGATGGAGACCAGATGGAGTTTTACACCGGATAAGCACAACATGAATATAGTTTATGAATCAGAAAGATGACTTATTGTACAGTTAATGGTAGGAAACTGTTTTATTGATGCAGTGATTCCCCGACAGGTTCAGGTCTGAGACTGTTTGGAAGTCTGGCTTTTGTACCGTGCTGTTTTTGGTATCTGAGGATAACAGATTTTATTGCTGATGCTTCTAGATTTGGATAAGCAAATAGGAGCAATTAAGTTTTCTCAGCTCTAAATTTACAGCTAATGACACGGTTACAAAACTGCTATCTACTTAAGAAGCAAAAGTGACAACAGCTAGTCATTAGACACCAGAGACTCCCGCCGGATGGAGACCAAAAGACTTTTCCTTTTCCTTTTTCCTTTTCCTTTAAGGGGAGTGGCAGCCTAGTGGTTACAGAGGAGGGCTGGAGTCTGGAGGACCAGGTTCAAGCCCCTGGATTGCAACCAAAAGTCAACCACCTTGGTCCCCTGAGCAAGACCCTTAACCCTTACTGCTCCCCGGGCGCCATGCCATTGCATGGCAGACCACTGCTACTAGTTCAACTAAAAAATGGGTTAAATGCAGAGAAAGAATTTCCCCATTGTAGGAGTAGGAGTTCTTTCTTTCTTTCTTTCCCTGTCTGCAAATATGTTAAATTATGCTATAAAGTTGGACATTTAAGCACGGAGGTCATTGTAGATCTGACTCACTGTTGGATCCAGACCCAAGTGGTCACTTCAGGAACTGCACATACTGCTACTCCCCATTGGCTTCAGTTTACCGAGCTGACTAGAGTTTATAGACTAAAAAAACCTGGAGGGAGCTTTAAGTCACGTGATCCTTTGGTGTATGAAGAGCAGTTTTAACGCCACTTTTTCTTCATATGAGCACAGACATGATGCCAATAAAAATTAGATTTGGCTACAAGCTACTTCAGCTGGAATATCTGCAGGGGAAGTGATAACGGCTAGTCATTGGCTGAGCTGGCTGTAATAATAATCATAATCATAGTCATAATCAGAATCAGAATCAGCTTTATTGAGTCAGTTTAGAAAACAGTTTATGACTTCGGATACACCGGCGGTGGCACTGATGGAATTGTGCGCCTGTTTTCCAAAGGGTAACACTGGGATAGGGGGGGGAGGAGAAAAAAAATACATCTTCACATTGAATATCATACAATACACAATATCAAGTCGCAAAAAAACCCCTCGCAGCACACGAAGCACAGAGGTCACAAGACTTGCATGTGGGTGATGGGGGGTGGGCAAGTCGGGGGGGGGGGGTGGTCCTGGCAAGTTCATCAAGTTCATGAGAGCCGCGTAGCTGGCGCTCAAACCCGAACGTCCTTGTCAGGGGGGCTGATAAGAGGGGGAGCCAGGAAGGCGGTTGGATGAGGGGGGTGTGTGTGTCAGTGTGTGTGTGAGAGTCTGTGACGCCATAAGTCGCCCAGAGAGAGCAGCCAAGCGTCCTCTATGTTTTCGGGCAGCCGTACAGTTCTGGGGGCGGATCCTCAGGTGTTTTGGGAGAGGGAAGGGCTAGGAGACAGAGTTATCTTGTTTGCATTCCTCCAGGAGATTGTGAGCAGGAGCGATCGTGCCAAGCCGCTCTCTCAAGGTCAAATTAGTAGAATCAGCAGTTGTTTTGAGAACAGGCAGCCCAGTAATTTTCCGTCTGCCTTTACAGTCTCTGATCATCATCAGCAACTTCAATCAGACGAAATAGTGATCAATCAATTCCGGCCAAGCTGAGCTCTCAGCTTCTCCATGTTGTTATCCATCTTGTTGATGAGCTCAAACCCCTGCCAGCCTGCGGTTCTGCTCGAGAATCGCATCCAGCTTACGGGCCTGCTCCACCAGCGTAAAAGTCAGAGCGCTGATCGCTTTGCTTGATCCATCTGCCACGTCCGGCAGCCTTGCAAAGTGGCTGAAAGAGGCCGCCGCCGACTTACGCATTTAACGATACATCAGGAAACCACCTCCTCCAATCATGGAGAAAATCAGGAGAAATCCTGCGATCATAAATCCAAATATGTAGGCATCTTCTGCATCCTCGACTGACAAAATTGCCAAACATAACGGCTTTCACGCTTTATACGCGTCCATCGAATATCCAGCAAAGAATGTCCCGTCAGGGCAGGAGGGCTCCCTTCCCCCCGGTCTTCTTGTTGCAAAAATTTGGTCAATTGTGCTGAGAGACCAGTTAATCAATTCCATGGTTGTAGAGTTTTCAGAGGAGTGAAAAGAAGAGACTCTAAAGATGAGACAGGACAAAAGCAGTAGCAGGGCAGATAGATAAGGGAGAGGAGCAGAGAAGCGTCCGCCTTCGCTGAGAGCCGGAAGAGAAAAACTTGTAAAAGAAATACATTTAGTGTCATCCTTTCTCAGCTACTGAATGGCGGGTCCTACCCATGCCTGTAGCCTCGGACACCCGTCTTTTCTGTATTTTTAATGTTATTTAATGTTATTCCTTTTTTTTTTTTTACCTTGTCTGCACACATATTATTGATTGATACCATGACGGTAGAAACCAAAAGTGTATATGTGTGTGTGCATTATTACTATATTTAATATATATACATATATATACGCACACAAATGCGTACACATACATAAATATACACATACAAACCCAGTGTTTTTTTTTTTTTTGGGGGGGGGGGGGGGGGTGACGACATCCACTGCCAATCCAGGAAGCAGGAACACACGGAGACACACGTCAAGCACTGGAAATCTGCAAAAAAAAAAAAAAACACAAACAAAGCACGAAACCGGCACGGAGCCAACCAAAACAATAACAGCAATCGACCTAAATCTTGAGATCTGATCGCAGTCTGAGCTAAGCTATCGCTACCGCTACCTAAACCCAAAAACTAGAGAGCCAGCATGCAGGTGAACAAGCCAGTGTGTATGTCTATGTGTGTGTGTGTGTATGTATATGATCATGCGTGTGTGTGTGTGTGTGTATATGCATGTGACTAAGTGACTGTGTGTGTGTGTGTGTGTGTGTGTGTGTGTGTGTGTGTGTGTGTGTGTGTGTGTGTGTGTGTGTGTGTGTGTGTGTGTGTGTGTGTGTGTGTGTGTGTGTGTGTGTCTGTGTGTGTAATAAACCAAACAAAGCTCCACCTGAAGTGTATCTATAGTGGGGGAGGGGGGGGAGCAACCCCGCCACCCGCGAGACCAGAGGCCGACACGGAAGAGCCCGGAACCCAGGCCACCGGCAACCCCACAGAGGGGAGAAGTAGGAGGGAGGCAACCCACCGCCTGCGAGGCCCCCCCCCCCCCCCGGCGGCGGCCGAGGGGGGGGGGGGGCCCCCACGGCGCGGGAAGAAGCAGCCAGGGACCCCGCGGCGGCGGACCGCGACCCAGGCGATCCCCGGCCACCCGGTCCGGGCCGGACACGCGGCCAGGAGGCCCTCACCCTTCAGGCCAACGACCCCCACCCGGCAGGGGGCCAGCCTGCCCGGAGAGACAGAGCCGCCCCGGCCGCCGACGCGGGCAGGTGCACCCGTCCCCCACGAAAGTGGCCCCCCAAGACCAGAGGGGCGCCCCGCCGCAGAGGCAGCGGGGGGGACCGGAGACGGGCCCGGAGAGAGGGAACCCCCCAACAAGGCGACACCCGTGCAGGCCCGACAACGGAGGGCCCCAGACCCAGGCATCCCATTCATTCATCCATTCAACTATCCGATATCTATACTAATAATAATATAATATACTATACATAATAATAATAATAATAATACTAATAATAATACTAATAATAATAATAATAATAATAATAATAATAATAACCATCTTTGTATAATATAATATTGATAAATTATTAAGTTTTGATGTCCTGCCAATGGAGGCTCAGATCCTCCATGGCAGGACCCTTCCATACCGCATTCTCACCGACACAGACATACAATCACGCACCGTTTCCCCCTCCCCGGGGGGGTCCAGCACCGCCAGAAGGCACCCCAGGCTGCACGGCGGGCCCCGCCAGGCCCGGGTAACCCGACCCACCTGTCCCAGGCCAGTGAGGGAACGCGGGTGATGTGGGACCCCCTCCCGCCCCTGGTGTTGAGTGCGTGTGATTAATGCCATAAAAACAGGGAGGGGGAAGGGCCAAGTATCGATTGACACCGACCCCCCCCCTCCCGAACTACGTGTCCTTGTCAAATGTATTTATTAAATGTTGAATGTGCAGTGTCTATTTTGCTGTTAAAACCGTGAGGCGGGGAGTGCCAGGCCCCGCGGGACAGTGCCCCCCACGACCCGGACCCCCCGCCCTTCGCCTATGTGCGTATGAATCGTGTAGGGGGGGAAAGAGGGGGAGCGGAGGCCGAAGCCAGGAGGCAGGACCAGCAAAGCCGGCCCTGATAAGACACCCGCGTCCCCCCACCGGCCGTCCAGTAGACGGGGGCCGCCCTCCGAGCCGGGTAAGGGCCCCACCGTACCTCCAAGGGCGCCCCCGGCGCCGCCGGAGCCCCCAGACGGAGGGGGAAACGGTCCAACATCCTCCCATTCATACTGACAACATAAGACATAGATACCTGGGAATGGTGCCACCCCGCCGTCGCGCCCGCCCGTGCACCCCCCGGTCAGGGGAGGCCTGCTCCCCGGACCCGGCCCCACCCCCCCCCGAGGCCACCCCGGCGGACACCCCAAGGGTCACGGAGTCCCCACATCCGCAGGGGCACTCGGCCCCCGCCCAGCGACGGAGGACCAAGGCAGCAATGCCCCCCCAGCGCAGACAGCCACCCCCCACCCAGGCAGGGCCGGGCCCTCCGGGTGGGACCCCCACGTCCACGGCCCCGCCCCCCCCGGGAGGCCCGGAGACGCCCCAGCCACAGCCCCCCGCCCGAGCCCTCCCCAGCCACCCCCCCCCCCACCGCCATGAGGTAACCCCCCCCACAGGCCCCCAAGGCCCCCACCGGCTAGGGACAGGGCCCCGCGGCCCCCCCCACCGCCCCCCAGGGGCCACCAGAGGCCCGCGCCCCAGACCCCCCAAGCCGACCCCCAACCCCAAGGGCTACGAGATCACCCCCCCCCCGCCCCCACTAGGTAACAAAGCCAATAATCGGGGACCACAGAGAGTGCAATTCAGCCGAATGTTGTTCAGTGGAGGCAGACATTATCTCACTACTAATATGATCTGATAAAAGATTCCTAAAATGGTTGATACATAAACTGGATTTTTGTTTCCAATTTACTAGAATGGTTTTCTTTGCGATACATAAGGCAGTGAGAACCCGGTGTGTCCAATTAGGATCTATTTGAGTGTCTCCCAGGTGACCTAATATACATACCGTGGGGCACACTGGGATTCTGTGGTTGATCCATGTGGATAAATCCTCACAAATCTCCTTCCAGAACCTCTGTACCGGTGTACAGAACCATAAAGCATGCATATAATTATCAGGATGTTATTTTAATGTTATTCCTTAATATATCTGTTAAGATCAGCAGCAAACAAAGCTGCATTAAAACGTACAGGAGAAGCAGCTTCGTATGAACAGAGGTCTTTACTGCCCCGTGGTGGTCAGACCTCAGTACAACACACAGAGCTCTTTACTGCCCCCTGGTGGTCAGACCTCAGTACAACACCAGAGCTCTTTACTGCCCCCTGGTGGTCAGACCTCAGTACAACACCAGAGCTCTTTACTGCCCCCTGGTGGTCAGACCTCAGTACAACACCAGATAAACTACTCCTGGACATTTAACACACTTGTCTGTAACGTGTCTGTCGTCCGAGAAAAACTAACTCAATTATTCATTCAGGTTTTCTCCTCCCAATAGAGACCACATTAACATTTTAATGAACAAAAAACAAAGATCATGAATACAAATATTTATTAGTTTCATTATTTTCAAAATCTGACTCCAATCATAACGAACCCCAGACAGACAAAGACAAGAGTACTGATGTTTATTAAAGGCCTTTATTTATGTTTATCATCCTTATCTTTGAACACAAATGTCCCTTTCCTTCATGAAACACCGTAAGAGCTGGATAAGAAAGAGAAATAAAAATACAATGAGATCCTACAATACGAGAAACACAACCGTTATGCTAAGTACATTTAAACACTTTAAACGCTGTAAAATAAACAAAATGTCCCACCAATCCACATAAAACACATTCATCACACAGACTTTAGAGTCAGAGTCCCGTCTGAGCTTCAGAAACATCAGTTCACCAACTTTCTAATGTACCAACCTCACTTCCGCCAAGAGAGTGCCAAAATAAAAGCATCTAGTTTCATAAACGGGAAAAACAAAATAAAGGCCTACAGGCAGAGGATGAAGGTAGTCATGGGCCCCTAGGATATTTATTCTCCAGGGCCCCCCTTATGCATCATGTTCTCCCAGAAGAAAGTAATTTTGTGCCATGTGTAACAGTGCACATGGCAGTAGCACTCATGTACTATAACAGCCTTTAGTTGTAACAAAAATACTACAGAAAGCCATTTAAAGTACATCTGCAAGCTTAACAAGCGTTAAGTTCTGAAGAAGACACATCTGCTGCAGCAGCACAGACCACCCTGTTCTCTAGTTTGTGGACATTTTATAAATTGCACAAAGTACTGGTCCTTAACCGAGCTTGACGCAAGAATAAGAAATGAGACTCATTAGCGCCACGACGACCGTCGGGGGTACTGCAGCCAACAGCGAAGCCGGCACGGGAGAACGCGCATGCAGCGTCATGTGACGTCACATCCGCAGGACAGCGCGGGAAATTCCGGTCCGGAATTGCAGCACATTTTGCAGCAACAGCCTGTTCAAGGCAACGGAGAGATACACTAGAGGAAACATTCTTTTTGGTTTGGAACGCTTCATCTGACATTATTACTAGAAAACAAAACGTATACACATTTTTTTTCATAAATCCTGCCTCAAGCTCCTTTAACAAAACTACAACCCCAGTGAGCTCGACATTACCAAAGTTTATTTCAACTGGTGCACCAGGAGAGTCGATGTGCAGCCTGCAGGCTGGACGGTGAGTCTGAGGTTGTGTTGTCTGATTTCTTTATATAGAAATGGGTCAGAACTGACAGATCATTGGATAAAACCTGACAGATCATTGGATGAAACCTGACAGATCATTTGGTAAAACCTGACAGATCATTTGGTAAAACCTGACAGATCATTTGGTAAAACCTGACAGATCATTTGGTAAAACCTGACAGATCATTAGATGAAACCTGACAGATCATTGGATGGAAATTGTGTCCTCCTGCATCCGACACATAAGTGCCAGTTCTCCAAGAGAAGGCACACATTACAAAAGAGGCTTAGTCCTTTCTGCATCTACAGACACATTTACACGGCGGTTGATCTCCCCTCCACCATCCTGCTCCCACAGCTGCCAACCCCCGTTAGAAAAATACAATGTTTGAATTTGTCCACGACACTCCCCACTTTTTATTAATTACACACATTTAATCACATATACAAAATAGGTCTTATCTTTCAAAGAACTCCAGCTCTGATTCTTCAGCGTTATTTTGGGGAGGTAAGAGAAAAGGTAGTCCAACTGTTGAGAGAAGGATATAACTAAGCAGCTATATATAACTGTAGCACTGAACATTTGAATAACCAAAGATTCACCAAGGGAATGATGTGACACGGCAAAACCATGAGCAGAACAAAAAGCTTGGTGGACATCCAGAGTGCTGCAAGCCCTCAGATATTCTCCTGAGGGTCATGATGATCGACGTCCTGGGCTGCTCGTGTGCGTCGGAGGGACGGGGTCCTGGTGTTGTGAACAGAGTCAGACAGAGGAGACTATTATGATAAATAAGTTCATCGTTGCCACGTGGAGGGTAGACCACCTCTCCCCAGAACTGGTCTCAGGGATTATCCTGCCCTGGTGACCTCAGGAGAAGGACCTGAGAACCTTCTGTGGTTGAGAGACCAGCTTCCTGGTGTCCTCAGGAGAAGGGCCTGAGAACCTTCTGTGGTTGAGAGACCAGCTCCCTGGTGTCCTCAGGAGAAGAGCCTGAGAACCTTCTGTGGTTGAGAGACCAGCTCCCTGGTGTCCTCATGAGAAGAGCCTGAGAACCTTCTGTGGTTGAGAGACCAGCTCCCTGGTGTCCTCAGGAGAAGGGCCTGAGAACCTTCTGTGGTTGAGAGACCAGCTCCCTGGTGTCCTAGGGAGAAGAGCCTGAGAACCTTCTGTTCCACCAGGAAGATTGTGACTGGAGCGATCAGCCAAACCGCTCTTTTAAAGGCCAGATTCTAGGATCAGCAATTATTTTGAAAACAGACAGACTCCAGTAATTTTCCGTCTGCCTTCAGTCTCTGGTTCATCAATGGCGACTCCAAACAGACGAATTTGTGATCAATTCCCGCCAAGCCGAGCTTCCAACTTCTCCAGGGTTTTCTCCATCTTGCCAATGAGCTCAAAGACGCCGCCAGCCTGAGATTCTGTTCAAGAATCACATCCAGCTTACGGCTTTGCTCCCCTAACGTTAAAGTCTGAGTGTTGATGCCTTGCTTGATCCTTCAGCCACGTCCGGCAGCTCAGAAAGAGCCAAAACAGCTGTCTACGACTTACGCGTTTGTCGGTACACCAGGAATCCCCCTCCTCCGATCAAGAGGATGATCAAGAGAAATCCTGCTATCATAAATCCAATTATGAAGCATCTTCAACGTCCTCGACAGACAGGATCACCAAACACAACGGTTTCCAATGTCTCCAGGAATCCATTGTCCAGCAAAAAATGTCCCATCGGGGCAGGAGGGCTCCCTTACCCCCTGTCTACTGGTCGGAAAAATTTGATCAATTGTGCCGAGAGACCAGTTAATCAATTCCATTATTGTAGAGTTTCGTAGGAGTGAAAAGAAGAGACTCTGAAGACGAGACAATCAAAAGCAGCAGCAGGACAGATAGATTAGGGAGAGGAGCAGAAAAGCGTCCGCCTTCGTCGAGAGCCGGAAGAAGAAAAAGCTCTCCAGGGTTCTGATGGAGCTCTCCAGGGTTCTGATGGAGCTCTCCATGGTTCTGATGGTTCTGATGGATCTCTCCATGGTTCTGATGGAGCTCTCCATGGTTCTGATGGAGCTCTCCATGGTTCTGATGGAGCTCTCCATGGTTCTGATGGATCTCCATGGTTCTGATGGAGCTGATGGAGCTCTCCATGGTTCTGATGGAACTCCATGGTTCTGATGGATCTCCAGGGTTCTGATGGATCTCCATGGTTCTGATGGAGCTCTCCATGGTTCTGATGGATCTCCATGGTTCTGATGGAGCTCTCCATGGTTCTGATGGAGCTCTCCATGGTTCTGATGGAACTCCATGGTTCTGATGGATCTCCAGGGTTCTGATGGATCTCCAGGGTTCTGATGGATCTCCATGGTTCTGATGGAGCTCTCCATGGTTCTGATGGATCTCCATGGTTCTGATGGAGCTCTCCAAGGTTCTGATGGAGTTCTCCATGGTTCTGATGGATCTCCATGGTTCTGATGGAGCTCTCCATGGTTCTGATGGAGCTCTCCAGGGTTCTGATGGTTCTGATGGAGCTCTCCATGGTTCTGATGGAGCTCTCCATGGTTCTGATGGAACTGATGGAGCTCTCCATGGTTCTGATGGACCTGATGGAGCTCTCCATGGTTCTGATGGAGCTCTCCATGGTTCTGATGGAGCTGATGGAGCTCTCCATGGTTCTGATGGAGCTCTCCATGGTTCTGATGGAACTCTCCATGGTTCTGATGGAGCTCTCCATGGTTCTGATGGAGCTCTCCATGGTTCTGATGGAGCTCTCCATGGTTCTGATGGAGCTCTCCAGGGTTCTGATGGAGCTTTCCATGGTTCTGATGGAGCTCTCCATGGTTCTGATGGAGCTCTCCATGGTTCTGATGGATCTCTCCATGGTTCTGATGGATCTGATGGAGCTCTCCATGGTTCTGATGGAGCTCTCCATGGTTCTGATGGAACTGATGGAGCTCTCCATGGTTCTGATGGAGCTCTCCATGGTTCTGATGGAGCTCTCCAGGGTTCTGATGGAGCTCTCCATGGTTCTGATGGAGCTCTCCATGGTTCTGATGGAGCTCTCCAGGGTTCTGATGGAGCTCTCCATGGTTCTGATGGAGCTCTCCAGGGTAGAGGGCTGCATTGGGATTGGGTCCTGCAGGACCCAACGCAAATCTCGCGGGATCGGGCGGTTGGAATTTTGCTGCGGGCGGGAGCGGGCGGACAAAGAAAAACACTGCGGGATGGGGATGTCGTCTAGCGACCACATGGAAATCAATGACATGGAAAATTAACCTCAAACCAGGTCTTTACAAAGCAAAGACAAAGCAAGGCCACTCAGATATTTGGAGAAACTACATTTAGTGTCTGTGGGCGCATGTTGGAAGAGAGACGCAGGGGTTGGGACGCCAGTCGGTCAGCAGCATTCTCTTCCTCCACAGCAATGTAATGGCTAAGCGATTCATTTGTTTAATTACAGTAATTCGTTTCATTCATTAACATTGTTTATTTTATGTTATTTATTAGTGTTATTTGAGCCACTCATAACCTACTCTCGTTGCTGTAACCACAATCACATAATTGATGCGTGTGCAAAAGGCGAGTTTTGCGGGAGAGGGCGGGAGTGGAACACACACGTCGCGGGTGCGGGCGGAAGCGGGATGAAAAAAACAGTCCCGCGCAGGGACAGCTCTCCAGGGTTCTGATGGATCTCTCCATGGTTCTGATGGAACTGATGGAGCTCTCCAGGATTCTGACGGAGCTCTCCATGGTTCTGATGGATCTCTCCATGGTTCTGATGGAGCTCTCCATGGTTCTGATGGAGCTCTCCAGGATTCTGAAGGAGCTGATGGAGCTCTCCATGGTTCTGATGGAGCTCTCCATGGTTCTGATGGAGCTCTCCAGGGTTCTGATGGAGCTCTCCAGGGTTCTGATGGAGCTCTCCATGGTTCTGGTGGAACTGATGGAGCTCTCCAGGGTTCTGATGGAGCTCTCCATGGTTCTGATGGAGCTCTCCATGGTTCTGATGGAGCTCTCCATGGTTCTGATGGTTCTGACGGAGCTCTCCATGGTTCTGATGGTTCTGACGGAGCTCTCCAGGGTTCTGACGGAGCTGATGGAGCTCTCCATGGTTCTGATGGTTCTGACGGAGCTCTCCATGGTTCTGATGGTTCTGATGGAGCTCTACATGATTCTGATGGAGCTCTCTATGGTTCTGATGGAGCTCTCCATGGTTCTGATGGAGCTCTCCATGGTTCTGATGGAGCTCTCCATGGTTCTGATGGAGCTGATGGAGCTCTCCATGGTTCTGATGGATCTGATGGAGCTCTCCATGGTTCTGATGGAGCTCTCCATGGTTCTGATGGAGCTCTCCATGGTTCTGATGGTTCTGATGGAGATCTCCATGGTTCTGATGGATCTGATGGAGCTCTCCATGGTTCTGATGGAGCTTTCCATGGTTCTGATGGTTCTGATGGAGATCTCCATGGTTCTGATGGATCTGATGGAGCTCTCCATGGTTCTGATGGAGCTCTCCATGGTTCTGATGGAGCTCTCCATGGTTCTGATGGTTCTGATGGAGCTCTCCATGGTTCTGATGGATCTGATGGAGCTCTCCATGGTTCTGATGGAGCTCTCCATGGTTCTGATGGAGCTTTCCATGGTTCTGATGGTTCTGATGGAGCTCTCCACGGTTCTGATGGATCTCTCCAGGGTTCTGACGGAGCTCTCCATGGTTCTGATGGAGCTCTCCATGGTTCTGATGGAGCTCTCCATGGTTCTGATGGATCTGATGGAGCTCTCCAGGGTTCTGATGGAGCTCTCCATGGTTCTGACGGAGCTCTCCAGGGTTTTGATGGTTCTGATGGATCTCTCCATGGTTCTGACGGAGCTCTCCATGGTTCTGATGGAGCTCTCCATGGTTCTGATGGAGCTCTCCATGGTTCTGATGGATCTGATGGAGCTCTTCATGGTTCTGATGGAGCTCTCCATGGTTCTGATGGAGCTCTCCATGGTTCTGATGGTTCTGATGGAGCTCTCCAGGATTCTGACTGAGCTCTCCATGGTTCTGAAGGAGCTGATGGAGCTCTCCATGGTTCTGACGGAGCTCTCCAGGGTTCTGATGGAGCTCTCCATGGTTCTGACGGAGCTCTCCAGGGTTTTGATGGTTCTGATGGAGCTCTCCATGGTTCTGATGGAGCTCTCCATGGTTCTGATGGAGCTCTCCATGATTCTGAAGGAGCTGATGGAGCTCTCCAAGGTTCTGATGGATCTCCATGGTTCTGATGGAGTTCTCCATGGTTCTGATGGAGCTCTCCATGGTTCTGATGGAGCTTTCCATGGTTCTGATGGTTCTGATGGAGCTCTCCAGGGTTCTGATGGATCTCTCCATGGTTCTGATGGAGCTCTCCATGGTTCTGATGGATCTCTCCATGGTTCTGATGGTTCTGACGGATCTCTCCATGGTTCTGATGGAGCTCTCCATGGTTCTGATGGATCTCTCCATGGTTCTGATGGTTCTGATGGAGCTTTCCATGGTTCTGATGGTTCTGATGGAGCTCTCCAGGGTTCTGATGGATCTCTCCATGGTTCTGATGGAGCTCTCCATGGTTCTGATGGATCTGATGGAGCTCTCCATGGTTCTGACGGAGCTCTCCAGGGTTTTGATGGTTCTGATGGAGCTCTCCATGGTTCTGATGGAGCTCTCCATGGTTCTGATGGAGCTCTCCATGGTTCTGAAGGAGCTGATGGAGCTCTCCAGGGTTCTGATGGAGCTCTCCATGGTTCTGATGGATCTCCATGGTTCTGATGGAGCTCTCCATGGTTCTGATGGAGCTCTCCATGGTTCTGATGGATCTCTCCATGGTTCTGATGGAGCTCTCCATGGTTCTGATGGATCTCTCCATGGTTCTGATGGAGCTGATGGAGCTCTCCAGGGTTCTGATGGTTCTGATGGATCTCCATGGTTCTGATGGATCTCTCCAGGGTTCTGATGGAGCTCTCCATGGTTCTGATGGATCTCCATGGTTCTGATGGAGCTCTCCATGGTTCTGATGGTTCTGATGGATCTCTCCATGGTTCTGACGGTTCTGGTGGAGTTCTCCATGGTTCTGATGGATCTCTCTATGGTTCTGATGGATCTCTCCATGGTTCTGATGGAGCTCTCCAGGATTCTGATGGAGCTCTCCATGGTTCTGATGGAGTTCTCCATGGTTCTGATGGATCTCCATGGTTCTGATGGATCTGATGGATCTCTCCATGGTTCTGATGGAGCTTTCCAGGGTTCTGATGGATCTCTCCATGGTTCTGATGGATCTCTCCATGGTGCTGATGGAGCTTTCCATGGTTCTGATGGATCTCCATGGTTCTGATGGAGTTCTCCATGGTTCTGATGGAGCTCTCCAAGGTTCTGATGGAGTTCTCCATGGTTCTGATGGATCTCTCCATGGTTCTGATGGAGCTCTCCATGGTTCTGATGGAGCTTTCCATGGTTCTGATGGTTCTGATGTAGCTCTCCATGGTTCTGATGGATCTCTCCATGGTTCTGATGGTTCTGATGGATCTCTCCATGGTTCTGATGGTTCTGATGGAGTTCTCCATGGTTCTGATGGATCTCTCCAGGGTTCTGATGGATCTCTCCATGGTTCTGATGGAGCTCTCCATGGTTCTGATGGATCTCTCCATGGTTCTGATGGAGCTCTCCATGGTTCTGATGGATCTCTCCATGGTTCTGATGGAGCTGATGGAGTTCTCCATGGTTCTGATGGATCTCTCCATGGTTCTGATGGTTCTTATGGAGCTCTCCATGGTTCTGATGGATCTCTCCATGGTTCTGATGGTTCTTATGGATCTCCATGGTTCTGATGGAGCTCTCCATGGTTCTGATGGTTCTGATGGATCTCTCCATGGTTCTGACGGTTCTGGTGGAGTTCTCCATGGTTCTGATGGAGCTCTCCATGGTTCTGATGGATCTCTCCATGGTTCTGATGGAGCTCTCCAGGATTCTGATGGAGCTCTCCATGGTTCTGATGGAGCTTTCCATGGTTCTGATGGATCTCTCCATGGTTCTGATGGAGTTCTCCATGGTTCTGATGGAGCTTTCCAGGGTTCTGATGGATCTCTCCAGGGTTCTGATGGAGCTCTCCATGGTTCTGATGGAGCTCTCCATGGTTCTGATGGAGCTCTCCATGGTTCTGATGGAGCTCTCCAGGATTCTGACGGAGTTCTCCATGGTTCTGATGGAGCTTTCCAGGGTTCTGATGGATCTCTCCATGGTTCTGATGGAGCTATCCAAGGTTCTGATGGATCTCCATGGTTCTGATGGAGTTCTCCATGGTTCTGATGGATCTCTCCATGGTGCTGATGGTTCTGATGGAGCTCTCCAGGATTCTGATGGATCTCTCCATGGTTCTGATGGATCTCTCCATGGTTCTGATGGTTCTGATGGATCTCTCCATGGTTCTGATGGATCTCTCCATGGTTCTGATGGTTCTGATGGATCTCTCCATGGTTCTGATGGAGCTTTCCATGGTTCTGATGGTTCTGATGGAGCTCTCCATGGTTCTGATGGAGCTCTCCATGGTTCTGATGGATCTCTCCATGGTTCTGATGGAGCTGATGGAGCTCTCCATGGTTCTGATGGATCTCTCCATGGTTCTGATGGATCTCTCCATGGTTCTGATGGATCTCTCCATGGTTCTGATGGTTCTTATGGAGCTCTCCATGGTTCTGATGGATCTCCATGGTTCTGATGGAGCTCTCCATGGTTCTGATGGTTCTGATGGATCTCTCCATGGTTCTGACGGTTCTGGTGGAGTTCTCCATGGTTCTGATGGAGCTTTCCAGGGTTCTGATGGATCTCTCCATGGTTCTGATGGATCTCTCCATGGTTCTGATGGAGCTCTCCATGGTTCTGATGGATCTCTCCATGGTTCTGATGGAGCTGATGGAGCTCTCCATGGTTCTGATGGATCTCTCCATGGTTCTGATGGATCTCTCCATGGTTCTGATGGTTCTTATGGAGCTCTCCATGGTTCTGATGGATCTCCATGGTTCTGATGGAGCTCTCCATGGTTCTGATGGTTCTGATGGATCTCTCCATGGTTCTGACGGTTCTGGTGGAGTTCTCCATGGTTCTGATGGAGCTTTCCAGGGTTCTGATGGAGCTCTCCATGGTTCTGATGGATCTCTCCAGGGTTCTGATGGAGCTCTCCATGGTTCTGATGGATCTCTCCAGGGTTCTGATGGAGCTCTCCAAGGTTCTGATGGATCTCCATGGTTCTGATGGAGCTTTCCAGGGTTCTGATGATGGTTCTGATGGAGCTCTCCATGGTTCTGATGGTTCTAATGGAGCTCTCCATGGTTCTGATGGATCTCCATGGTTCTGATGGAGCTCTCCATGGTTCTGATGGAGCTGATGGAGCTCTCCATGGTTCTGATGGTTCTGATGGATCTCTATGGTTCTGATGGATCTCCATGGTTCTGATGGAGCTCTCCAGGATTCTGATGGTTCTGATGGATCTCCATGGTTCTGATGGAGCTCTCCATGGTTCTGATGGAGCTCTCCATGGTTCTGATGGATCTCTCCAGGGTTCTGATGGAGCTTTCCAGGGTTCTGATGGAGCTCTCCATGGTTCTGATGGTTCTGATGGATCTCTCCATGGTTCTGATGGAACTGATGGAGCTTTCCAGGGTTCTGGTGGAACTGATGGAGTTCTCCATGGTTCTGATGGATCTCCATGGTTCTGTTGGATCTCTCCAGGGTTCTGATGGAGCTGAAGGATCTGATGGAGCTCTCCATGGTTCTGATGGACCTGAAGGACCTGATGGAGCTCTCCATGGACCTGATGGAGCTCTCCAGGGTTCTGATGGAGCTCTCCATGGTTCTGATGGACCTGAAGGACCTGATGGAGCTCTCCATGGATCTGATGGAGCTCTCCAGGGTTCTGATGGAGCTCTCCAGGGTTCTGATGGAGTTCTCCAGGGTTCTGATGGAGCTCTCCAGGGTTCTGATGGAGCTGATGGACCTGAAGGACCTGATGGAGCTCTCCATGGATCTGATGGAGCTCTCCAGGGTTCTGATGGAGCTCTCCATGGATCTGATGGAGTTCTCCAGGGTTCTGATGGAGCTCTCCAGGGTTCTGATGGAGTTCTCCAGGGTTCTGATGGAGCTCTCCAGGGTTCTGATGGAGCTGATGGACCTGAAGGACCTGATGGAGCTCTCCATGGATCTGATGGAGTTCTCCAGGGTTCTGATGGAGCTCTCCAGGGTTCTGATGGAGTTCTCCAGGGTTCTGATGGAGCTCTCCAGGGTTCTGATGGAGCTGATGGACCTGAAGGACCTGATGGAGCTCTCCAGGGTTCTGATGGATCTCCAGGGTTCTGGTGGAGCTCTCCAGGGTTCTGATGGATCTCTCCATGGTTCTGATGGAGCTCTCCATGGTTCTGATGGATCTCTCCATGGTTCTGATGGAGCTCTCCAGGGTTCTGATGGATCTCTCCAGGGTTCTGATGGAGCTCTCCAGGGTTCTGATGGATCTCTCCAGGGTTCTGATGGAGTTCTCCATGGTTCTGATGGAGCTCTCCATGGTTCTGATGGAGCTCTCCATGGTTCTGATGGAGCTCTCCATGGTTCTGATGGAGCTCTCCAGGGTTCTGATGGATCTCTCCAGGGTTCTGATGGATCTCTCCAGGGTTCTGATGGAGTTCTCCATGGTTCTGATGGAGCTCTCCATGGTTCTGATGGAGCTCTCCAGGGTTCTGATGGAGCTCTCCAGGGTTCTGATGGAGCTCTCCAGGGTTCTGATGGAGCTTTCCATGGTTCTGATGGAGCTCTCCATGGATCTGATGGAGCTCTCCATGGTTCTGATGGATCTCCAGGGTTCTGATGGAGCTCTCCAGGGTAGAGGGCTGCATTGGGATTGGGTCCCGCAGGACCCAACGCAAATCTCGCGGGATCGGGCGGTTGGAATTTTGCTGCGGGCGGGAGCGGGCGGACAAAGAAAAACACTGCGGGATGGGGATGTCGTCTAGCGACCAGATGGAAATCAATGACATGGAAAATTAACCTCCAACAAGGTCTTTACAAAGCAAAGACAAAGCAAGGCCACTCAGATATTTGGAGAAACTACATTTAGTGTCTGTGGGCGCATGTTGGAAGAGAGACGCAGGGGTTGGGACGCCAGTCGGTCAGCAGCATTCTCTTCCTCCACACCAATGTGTGACGGTTCCCTGGTATGATATGATATGGGTTTATATTATATTATTGTATTGTGTCATAGTATATGGTGGTAGTATGTTATTTGATTGGTCTGGTGTAGCATTTTATATATTGGTTATTTAGATTCTCTTTGCTCTTCAGTCCTAATCCTTTTTTCCTTGTTTTTCAGTGGACTGGGGAGCAGAGCAATCATGGCCAGCATTAATCAGCCAAGTGTCGGCACCTGGGCCCGGGTGGCAGACACCCAGTATAAAAGCCTGTCTCTCCAGTCCCTGCGAGAGTTCTGTTGTATTCAGTTCTCCTCTACCCCTCTCCCACTATGCACCTTTTTCATCATTTCTGTTAATACATCCAACATGCACCCACCTACATTCCACTCATGCATACACACACTACACTACTGATTACTGACTTCCACACCTCATCTGTTTGTTTGCTCACTCATTTGTTTGTTTGATTATTTACCTTTGCTTATTTAATACATTTATAGTATTTTGAGTACTGCGTCTAACCTGCTTTTTGTTGTACCCTTGGCTCCCCTAGGCCAGGGTCTAACAAATGGGGGCTCAGTCCTTTGAATTTGGAGTAGTTTGGCTGTAAGTTTGGAGAGTCAAGTGACTCGCCCTTCTGCCTTTTGTTCTACTTATTGTTCTCTGCTGCGGTTGATTGATGGCTCGTTTGCCTTAATTAATGGCTCATCAACACCGTGGTTTTGTGAATGAACGTGCGGTGACGTCATTTGGGATTCATTCCGGGGGTTCCTTTTGTCCATTCATCAGTCCGGTGAGTACAAACTAAGCGATGTTTACTTCAGCGTACACGCTGGTGCATGTACTCGGACTTTGGGAGATGCAGTCATTTGTTTGATCATTTGAATTTGATTTATTGAAAAGTTTGGTTACTTTGCATTAAGTTTGATTAAGTTGTGCTAGTGGAGAGGTTTTCTGGTTGCGGTGCTGCTTAATTAAATACATATACTGTATATATATATAAGTGTTATCATAATATAGCCTATATATGGATATATATTGTACAGTTTGCGTAGCTGGTTTTGTTTTTTGTTTAATATGAGTGTCCCTAGTAGGCGCGGTTAGTTTTCGGGGTTAAATAGCTCGCTGGGTCTAGGCCAAGGGGTGGTTTAGGTGCAAGGAGCGGCTGTAGCGGCTGTGTGTAGGCCTTTTTGGCCTGTACATAGTCTGTCTCGGGGGCACAGCTGAGGGGTGTACGCGGGTCGCCAGTTTCTGGTTGCCCTACCTGCCTCTCGGTATCAGCTAGGCCTTTGCGGTGGCCTTCAGTGCATAAGTACCTACCGCAAACCGTGCATGAAGACGGGTGGAGTTTAACTTGGGGATTATATAGGCTAGAGGGGCACTTGTATTTTTATTTTTTTTATATTATTACCAGCTGAGGAAGTTGTAAGCGCACGCAGCCAGGATGGTAACTTTAGAGGCATTTATTGCCTGTCCATCTGAGGACCTATTAATACAATGCACTAAAGACCAATTAATTAAAATAGCAGACCATTATAGGATTAAACTTGATACAAATGATAAGAAAACTAAGGAATCCATAATAGCAATTTTGAGACACCATTTATTTGAGAAGGGTTTGGCAGAGCCAGAGAAGGTGTCTCCTCCTCCATTAAAGGTTGCATCGGCAGTGCCTACATTCATCATGCCGCAGACAGGTCTGACTTTTGAACAGCAAAAAGAGTTAATTTTGTTACAAGCTCGAGTGCAGGCTGACCTGGAGAAAAGTAGGTTAGACGTGCAGTATGCAATTGAAAAAATGAAATGGGAAGTAGAGCAAAACAGGCTGGACCTGATAAGGGATGGTAAAATTCCAGGTGCTGCACAAATGTTCATTAAAGAACCGGCAGAGTCCGCAGTGGGTTTTGATATTAACTGTAACTTACGTCTGGTCCCCAAATTTAATGAGCGTGATCCGGAGGCATTTTTTGCCATGTTTGAACGTGTGGCAGACGTTCGTAATTGGCCTGACTCTGCGCGCACTTTGTTGTTGCAGTGCGTGTTGACTGGCAGGGAGCAAGAGGTGTTTTCGGCTATGAGTGTGGCTGACAGCCAAGATTATTCTCGGGTCAAAGCAGCAGTGCTCAAGTCATTCGAGCTCGTCCCCGAGGCGTATCGCCAGCGTTTTAGGTTCTGGAAAAAACATGACAAGCAAAGTCATTTAGAATTCGCACGTGATCTGACTACCAGTTTTACACGCTGGCGTAATTCCTCGGGTGTAGAAACCTTTGAAGGGTTGTGTGATCTGATGATTTTGGAACAGTTCAAAAACTCTATTCCACCTCGAGTGGCAATGTACCTAAACGAGCAGAAGGCACGCAACGCAGCAGACGCGGCAGCACTGGCTGATGACTATGTTTTGACGCACCGAGGAGAGTTTAAGGCGGGCAGTGGCAACACTGCTAATAATGAATCTCGTGGCCGATCAGATAGACCTCTTCATGTTGAACAAGCTAAAAGTGATGTTAATGGCGGTAGTAAGTTGCGTGAGCCAGACAAGGTTTACAATTACTGTCATAAACGGGGCCATTGGAAATCTGAGTGTTTTAAGTTAAATGGAAACCCCAGGACTCAATTGGCTGGTCATTCGCAGCAAAAAGGGGCTGGCGCAGCCGCTCCACGTCCGGTGTCCACTTGTGCTACACCTAATTGCGGCCCTAATAAGGACACAGCAGTGGCAGCTCTGGATTCTTACCGACCGTTTATCATGAAAGGCTCTGTGGCTTTGCTGCAAAATGGGGAAGAAGTACCAGTAACTAGGGACACGGGTGCTTTTGACTCGTTTATTCAGGCTGGTATTCTGCCTTTAACTCAGGATTCTGACACGGGTGACAAGGTGCCTATCCGTGGCATAGATATGAACATTCTGTGGGTTCCCTTGCATAAAGTGTTGCTCAAATGTGGATTATTCCAGGGGGAAGCAAGGCTTGCTGTGCGCCCAGCGCTGCCAATCCCAGGGGTGACTGTGATCCTGGGGAACGACTTGGTTGGTGCTCGGGTGTGGGCGGAGGTTCCTCCACCGGCAGTGGTGACGTCTGTGCCTTTGATAACTGATGGTATGGATAAAAGTGAACGGGACTTTCCAGAGGTTTTCTCAGCGTGTGCAGTGACACGGGCAATGGCCAAGTTAAAGGGGAAATCTGAGTCAAAAGAATCACTTAAGCCTAACATATCAGAAAAGTTTTCTATACCTCTTGCTGATTTTCCCCTATCCATAACGCGTTCAGATCTGGTGGCAGAACAGCAGACGGACCCCTCTCTGAAGGAGCTGGTGCCGCTGATACGACCAGAGGATGAGATCGTTGACAGTGCTTGTGGGTATTTTCATCAGAACTCGGTGTTGGTGAGAAAATGGCTGCCACATGATGGAAGGTTTGTGGGTGAACCAGTGTTTCAAATTGTCTTGCCAGCTAAACTTCGACAGGCAGTGTTAAAAGTAGCGCATAATGAATCTGGACATGCAGGTGTGAAAAAGACTTATGACAGACTACTTAGGCAGTTCTTTTTAGCCTCGTATGAAGAGAGATGTGGCAGCATACGTTAAAACATGTCATACATGCCAGTTAACTGACAAGCCTAACCAGAAGTTGAAACCAGCTCCATTGTATCCCATTCCGGCCATAAGCCAACCTTTTGAACATCTAATCATAGACTGTGTTGGTCCTCTACCACGCTCAAAGTCTGGAGCAGTGTATTTGTTAACAGTAATGTGCCAGGCAACTCGCTACCCTGCTGCCTATCCTCTCCGTACTATAACAACGCGGTCAGTGGTGCGGGCTCTTTCTCAATTTATCTCTATTTTTGGTGTTCCGCAGGTCATTCAGTCGGACAGGGGTTCTAATTTCTGTTCACATATGTTTTATGTTGGCGGTAGTACCCCTGTTGTCATTTATACAGATCATAATCCATTGACTTTTCTCAACTCTCTACAGTGTCCGAACCAGAGGTTGATTCGATGGTCACTATTCCTGCAGTCCTATGCCTTGGACATTCGTCATGTTAAAGGGACGGAGAACGTGGTGGCCGATGCGTTATCACGGGCTCCTCATGACTGAAGTCCTAGTCTTATTCATCTCCAGTGGTCCTCCATTTGCCTCTGTCTTTCACCCCTTAAAAATGCTTCATTGGATCCGGTTGCTGGGGTGGAGGTCTGTGGTTGGTGGCCTTTGGAGTAGAGGTTCAGTACACCAGATAGGATTGTTTTTTTGTTTTTTTTTTTGTAAATAGGTTTCCGGTGATCCCGTTGGGACCCCGTCTTTATGGGGGGGGGTGTGACGGTTCCCTGGTATGATATGATATGGGGTTATATTATATTATTGTATTGTGTCATAGTATATGGTGGTAGTGTGTTATTTGATTGGTCTGGTGTAGCATTTTATATATTATATATTGGTTATTTAGATTCTCTTTGCTTTTCAGTCCTAATCCTTTTTTCCTTGTTTTTCAGTGGACTGGGGAGCAGAGCAATCATGGCCAGCATTAATCAGCCAAGTGTCGGCACCTGGGCCCGGGTGGCCGACACCCAGTATAAAAGCCTGTCTCTCCAGTCCCTGCAGAGTTCTGTTGTATTCAGTTCTCCTCTACCCCTCTCCCACTATGCACCTTTTTCATCATTTCTGTTAATACATCCAACATGCACCCACCTACATTCCACTCATGCATACACACACTACACTACTGGTTACTGACTTCCACACCTCATCTGTTTGTTTGCTCACTCATTTGTTCGTTTGATTATTTACCTTTGCTTATTTAATAAATTTATAGTATTTTGAGTACTGCGTCTCCCCTGCTTTTTGTTGTACCCTTGGCTCCCCTAGGCCAGGGTCTAACAAATGTAATGGCTAAGCGATTCATTTGTTTAATTACAGTAATTGGTTTCATTCATTAACATTGTTTATTTTATGTTATTTATTAGTGTTATTTGAGCCACTCATAACCTACTCTCGTTGCTGTAACCACAATCACATAATTGATGCGTGTGCAAAAGGCGAGTTTTGCGGGAGAGGGCGGGAGTGGAACACACACGTCGCGGGTGCGGGCGGAAGCGGGATGAAAAAAACAGTCCCGCGCAGGGACAGCTCTCCAGGATTCTGACGGAGCTCTCCATGGTTCTGATGGTTCTGATGGAGCTCTCCATGGTTCTGATGGAGCTCTCTATGGTTCTGATGGTTCTGATGGATCTCTCCATGGTTCTGAAGGAGCTGATGGAGCTCTCCATGGTTCTGATGGATCTCCATGGTTCTGATGGATCTCTCCATGGTTCTGATGGAGCTCTCCATGGTTCTGATGGAGCTCTCCATGGTTCTGATGGATCTCCAGGATTCTGATGGAGCTCTCCATGGTTCTGATGGATCTCCAGGATTCTGATGGATCTCCAGGATTCTGATGGATCTCCAGGATTCTGATGGATCTCCATGGTTCTGATGGATCTCCATGGTTCTGATGGATCTCTCCATGGTTCTGATGGATCTCCATGGTTCTGATGGTTCTGATGGATCTGATGGATCTCCATGCTCTCCTGAGCAGCGTTCTGGTCCCGACCCGGAGACCCGGAGACCCGGTGGACCGGGGAAACCCTGGACCGGACTTTAGAAACCCGTTTCCTCGCTAGGAGGAAGGAAAGTTTAATTCTCTTTAATTCAGAATTAGAATTAAATCAGATTTAAAATGAGTAAAAATGACCAAGTAAACTCCTGATTCCCAATAACCACGTCCATTCTGAACTAAACTTAATAAACTGGTTTATTCTGGTTTTAAATCCCAATAGAATCATTCCGTGATCATGTTTGCTCTCATTCAAAAATAAAATTAAATAAAATTAAAATTAAATTTAAAAAAATAATAAAATAAAAAAAATAGAAAGAAAAAAAAAATAAAACTATTTAAAAAATAAATGAAATAAAACAAATAAAATAAAATAAAGTAAAAACGATAAAATAAAATTTAAGAAAAATTATAATAAAATAAATAAATCATAGATAAATAGTTTAATTCTGAATTATTTAATTTGGAATAATTAATTCAGAATTAAAGACATCACGTAACTGTGGCCAATGAGAGACGAGACTGAGAGGTAGAACTTTATTGGCTCGTTGAGAAAATCAACACTTAGTTCCTCGGAGGTTCTGATGGTTCTGGATCCAGAACCAGCAGAACCTCCATCAGAACCTCCGGAGGTCCTGATGGAGGTTCTGGTGGTTCTGATGGTTCTGTTGGTTCTAATGGGTCATCAGAACCATCAGAACCTCCGGAGGTCCTGATGGAGGTTCTGCTGGTTCTGATGGTTCTGTTGGATCCAGAACCATCAGAACCTCCGGGAGGTTCTGGTGGAGGTTCTGGAGGTTCTGGAGGTTCTGATGGTTCTGATGGTTCTGATGGATCCAGAACCATCAGAACCTCCGGAGGTTCTGATGGTTCTGTTGGATCCAGAACCATCAGAACCTCCGGAGGTCCTGATGGAGGTTCTGGTGGTTCTGATGGTTCTGTTGGTTCTAATGGGTCATCAGAACCATCAGAACCTCCGGAGGTCCTGATGGAGGTTCTGCTGGTTCTGATGGTTCTGTTGGATCCAGAACCATCAGAACCTCCGGGAGGTTCTGGTGGAGGTTCTGGAGGTTCTGGAGGTTCTGATGGTTCTGATGGTTCTGATGGATCCAGAACCATCAGAACCTCCGGAGGTTCTGATGGTTCTGTTGGATCCAGAACCATCAGAACCTCCGGAGGTCCTGATGGAGGTTCTGGTGGTTCTGATGGTTCTGTTGGTTCTAATGGGTCATCAGAACCATCAGAACCTCCGGAGGTTCTGCTGGTTCTGATGGTTCTGTTGGATCCAGAACCATCAGAACCTCCGGGAGGTTCTGGTGGAGGTTCTGGAGGTTCTGGAGGTTCTGATGGTTCTGATGGTTCTGATGGATCCAGAACCATCAGAACCTCCGGAGGTCCTGATGGAGGTTCTGATGGAGGTTCTGGCGGAGGTTCTGATGGTTCTAATGGGTCATCAGAACCAGCAGCTTCTTCATTCCTGCGGCTCTTTAACATAAATGTTCTGGTCCGGAGCTCTGACGGACAAACGTCTGTAAAAATGAACCGGGCCCAGCAGGCCGTGGGTCCGGCTGGGCCCGGTTCTGGTTCTTCTGGTTCCGGTTACAGTTCTGGTTCTGGTTCTGCTAGCTCAGGTACTGGGCCACCTCCGGGTCCAGCTGGTTCTGGTTCTGGTTCTGGTTCTGGTTCTGCTAGCTCAGGTACTGGGCCACCTCCGGGTCCAGCTGGTTCTGGTTCTGGTTCTGGTTCTGGTTCTGCTAGCTCAGGTACTGGGCCACCTCCGGGTCCAGCTGGTTCTGGTTCTGGTTCTGGTTCTGGTTCTGCTAGCTCAGGTACTGGGCCACCTCCGGGTCCAGCTCCACCAGACCCAGAACCTGCAGCAGCTGCAGCAGCTTCCGGGTCAGAACCATCAGCACCATGTCGGACCTGCGGGTCAGAACAGAGTCAGTACCGGGTCAGAACCGGGTCAGAACAGAGTCAGAACCGGGTCAGAACCGGGTCAGAACCGGGTCAGAACCGTCATCAAGGTTTATTTGTAGCACAATTCAACACAAGGTAATTCAACAGCTTTACATCAACATTAAAAGCATCGAGACACAATTAAAACATAAATAACAAATAAAACTATTCAATTTCCTGGCAGAGATTTGGAGAGTGCCACGGCGGGACTCACACATGGGCCAATCAGAAGAAGGGGCGGGGCTAATGTGTATATATAATATACAAATGTAAATATTTATATGTATAATAATAATAATATACATATATATCCAATGAACCTGTTCCCAGCAGGACTGGGGATCATGTAAGGTCAAAAGGTCAGGGTTCAGATTCCTCCATTATCCAAGGTAAAGTATTGTGAAGTCTGTAATGACTGGGTCATGTGACCAGTCATGCTCAGTCTAATCAGTAAACAGCTGAGCTCTGGTTGCCCCGGCAACAAGAACCTCAACTTGAGGAACATTCCGGTTTGGCTGTGAAAAAAAACACAGATTTTGCCTTGTGACAAGTTCTCAAATAACTCCGATTTGTGAGAAAACCATAGCTCCTACCAGAAAAACAAAGACATCGTGAGAGACACAGAACCCGGCAGATTCTGACAATCTTAATTTTATTCAGATATTCCTTAAAATGTGTTAGTAACGGCAGTGCGAAAACAAAGTGAGATTTTTTTGAAGAAAACTTTTAATTACATTACAGTCAATGGAGACAGAGGCAGGAATTCTCGCCGCTTTATCCACCCCCGTTTAAATTTTGTGCATACCCCGTCAAAGTAACCCTGTCAAAGTAACATTTTATGAATCCCAACACGTATGTCTACATTCTGACCAAAAATGATTTGTCCAGCTTTCACGGTTTGGCCGCGAGCTCGAGTTACAAATAAAAATTCAGGTTATAATTTTACCGTCTCTCGCACTCTAAAAAATGAAAGCTCCACTCTAGATTTGACAAAAAAGGGATTTCCAGTCCTCGCTTGAGTGCTCATATCTTGAAAAGTGTACATCTTAGGAAAAACTTGTTGCTGTTTTGGAGAGAAGGGAAGTTTTCCTCCGCTTTTGAAGTTTGAATGACATTTCTACGTGCAGGTATGGGAAAGTTAGATGACTCAGAAAAAAGGTGATTTTCTTTTTTTTTGACGTTTTCCCATCGGCTTTGAATGGGTTTTTCTGGCCGTTTTTTTGAGAATAACTTTGGGAAAAATGGGAATTTCAACACCAAAATAGCACACCATTCCCGATCGAGACGCACGTTTTGATATATGATGCGACTCGGTTGTCTGTAGGAGGAGTAGCGAACCGAAATCTGTCTGGAAAATGAATAAGATGATGAAAAAATAAACGCACACGATAACAATAACAATAGTTCTATTCCTCCTCCATCGCTATGGTATAGCGATGGAGGAGGAGCCTCTTGGAGCAGCCGTGGCACTAATGAAATAAATGATGAGAAAGAGGTAGAATAATAAAAGCAGCTGTTAAACAGTCGGGTCAGCAGAACCGGGTCAGTACTTAGTTTAGTTTAGCTTCAGTAAACTCATGGTCAATGAGCTAGGAGGTCATGGTACCACGACCCGGTTCCAGTAAACTCATGGTCAATGAGCTAGGAGGTCCTGGTACCACGACCCGGTTCTCACCTCAGCGCCAGCTCGAACTTCAGGCTCTCCCAGGCCGACCGGAACCAGCGCAGGATCCAGAACCGGGTCAGAACCCCCTTCTGGGCCTGGATCTTCCCCCAGCCCCGAACCGCACTGGAAAAGAGAGGACTGGTTAGTGCTGGTACCAGAACCAGAACCAGAACCAGAACCAGAACCAGAACCACTGCACTGGAAAAGAGAGGACTGGTTAGTGCCGGAACCAGAACCAGAACCACTGCACTGGAAAAGAGAGGACTGATTAGTGCCGGTACCAGAACCAGAACCAGAACCAGAACCAGAACCACCGCACTGGAAAAGAGAGGACTGGTTAGTGCCGGTACCAGAACCAGAACCAGAACCAGAACCACCGCACTGGAGAAGAGGAGAAAAGAGGACTGGTTAGTTCTGGTACCGGTACCGGTACATGCTTCCGGGTCGGGGGTTCTGCAGCCCCAGAACCAGAATCTGAAGCTTTGGGAGGGAAACTAATGGTTCTTTCCCACCAGCACCTACTGGGCCCGGCATGACCCGGCACTGGTAAAGATGTAGAACCTGGAGGAGATGATAGATAAAGATGGAGGAGATGATAGATAAAGATGGAGGAGATGATAGATAAAGATGGAGGAGATGATAGATAAAGATGGAGAACCTGGAGGAGATGATAGATAAAGATGGAGGAGATGATAGATAAAGATGGAGGAGATGATAGATAAAGATGGAGAACCTGGAGGAGATGATAGATAAAGATGGAGGAGATGATAGATAAAGATGGAGGAGATGATAGATAAAGATGTAGAACCTGGAGGAGATGATAGATAAAGATGGAGAACCTGGAGGAGATGATAGATAAAGATGGAGGAGATGATAGATAAAGATGGAGGAGATGATAGATAAAGATGGAGAACCTGGAGGAGATGATAGATAAAGATGGAGAACCTGGAGGAGATGATAGATAAAGATGGAGGAGATGATAGATAAAGATGGAGAACCTGGAGGAGATGATAGATAAAGATGGAGAACCTGGAGGAGATGATAGATAAAGATGTAGAACCTGGAGGAGATGATAGATAAAGATGTAGAACCTGGAGGAGATGATAGATAAAGATGGAGGAGATGATAGATAAAGATGTAGAACCTGGAGGAGATGATAGATAAAGATGGAGGAGATGATAGATAAAGATGTAGAACCTGGAGGAGATGATAGATAAAGATGGAGGAGATGATAGATAAAGATGGAGGAGATGATAGATAAAGATGGAGAACCTGGAGGAGATGATAGATAAAGATGGAGGAGATGATATATAAAGATGGAGGAGATGATAGATAAAGATGTAGAACCTGGAGGAGATGATAGATATATTTAAAGGTAAAAACACGGCACCAAGACATTTTTGGTAAAAAAACAATAAAAATACCAAAAGTTGTAATGATGAAAATTGATCTTTAGACACATGAGGAAGTAGCGGTTCCCCGGCTAGTAGGAGCTAGTAGGAGCTAGTAGCTGCTAGTAGGAGCTAGTAGGAGCTAGTAGCTGCTAGTAGGAGCTAGTAGGAGCTAGTAGCTGCTAGTAGGGGCTAGTAGGAGCTAGTAGCTGCTAGTAGGGGCTAGTAGGAGCTAGTAGGAGCTAGTAGCTGCTAGTAGGAGCTAGTAGGAGCTAGTAGCTGCTAGTAGGGGCTAGTAGGAGCTAGTAGGAGCTAGTAGCTGCTAGTAGGAGCTAGTAGGAGCTAGTAGGAGCTAGTAGCTGCTAGTAGGAGCTAGTAGCTGCTAGTAGGGGCTAGTAGGAGCTAGTAGGAGCTAGTAGCTGCTAGTAGGAGCTAGTATGTGCTAGTAGCTGCTGGTAGATGCTAGTAGAAGCTAGTAGGAGCTAGTAGCTGCTGGTAGATGCTAGTAGGAGCTAGTAGGAGCTAGTAGCTGCTAGTAGGAGCTAGTATGTGCTAGTAGCTGCTGGTAGATGCTAGTAGGAGCTAGTAGGAGCTAGTAGCTGCTGGTAGATGCTAGTAGGAGCTAGTAGGAGCTAGTAGCTGCTAGTAGGAGCTAGTAGGAGCTAGTAGGAGCTAGTGGGAGCAAGGAGGAGCTAGTAGCTGCTAGTAGGAGCTAGTAGCTGCTAGTAGGAGCTAGTAGGAGCTAGTAGCTGCTAGTAAGAGCTAGTAGGAGCTAGTAGGAGCTAGTAGTTGCTAGTAGGAGCTAGTAGCTGCTGGTAAGAGCTAGTAGGAGCTAGTAGCTGCTAGTAGGAGCTAGTAGGAGTTAGTAGCTGCTAGTAGCTACTAGTAGGAGCTAGTAGCTGCTAGTAGCTGCTAGTAGGAGCTAGTAGGAGCTAGTAGGAGCTAGTAGGAGCCAGTAGCTGCTAGTAGGAGCTAGTAGGAGCCAGTAGCTGCTAGTAGGAGCTAGTAGGAGCTAGTAGCTGCTAGTAGGGGCTAGTAGGAGCTAGTAGCTGCTAGTAGGGGCTAGTAGGAGCTAGTAGGAGCTAGTAGCTGCTAGTAGGAGCTAGTAGGAGCTAGTAGCTGCTAGTAGGGGCTAGTAGGAGCTAGTAGGAGCTAGTAGCTGCTAGTAGGAGCTAGTAGGAGCTAGTAGGAGCTAGTAGCTGCTAGTAGGAGCTAGTAGCTGCTAGTAGGGGCTAGTAGGAGCTAGTAGGAGCTAGTAGCTGCTAGTAGGAGCTAGTATGTGCTAGTAGCTGCTGGTAGATGCTAGTAGAAGCTAGTAGGAGCTAGTAGCTGCTGGTAGATGCTAGTAGGAGCTAGTAGGAGCTAGTAGCTGCTAGTAGGAGCTAGTATGTGCTAGTAGCTGCTGGTAGATGCTAGTAGGAGCTAGTAGGAGCTAGTAGCTGCTGGTAGATGCTAGTAGGAGCTAGTAGGAGCTAGTAGCTGCTAGTAGGAGCTAGTAGGAGCTAGTAGGAGCTAGTGGGAGCAAGGAGGAGCTAGTAGCTGCTAGTAGGAGCTAGTAGCTGCTAGTAGGAGCTAGTAGGAGCTAGTAGCTGCTAGTAAGAGCTAGTAGGAGCTAGTAGGAGCTAGTAGTTGCTAGTAGGAGCTAGTAGCTGCTAGTAGGAGCTAGTAGGAGTTAGTAGCTGCTAGTAGCTACTAGTAGGAGCTAGTAGGAGCTAGTAGCTGCTAGTAGCTGCTAGTAGGAGCTAGTAGGAGCTAGTAGGAGCTAGTAGGAGCCAGTAGCTGCTAGTAGGAGCTAGTAGGAGCCAGTAGCTGCTAGTAGGAGCTAATAGCTGTTAGTAGGAGCTAGTAGCTGCTAGTAGGGGCTAGTAGGAGCTAGTAGGAGCTAGTAGCTGCTAGTAGGAGCTAGTAGGAGCTAGTAGCTGCTAGTAGGGGCTAGTAGGAGCTAGTAGGAGCTAGTAGCTGCTAGTAGGAGCTAGTAGGAGCTAGTAGGAGCTAGTAGCTGCTAGTAGGAGCTAGTAGCTGCTAGTAGGGGCTAGTAGGAGCTAGTAGGAGCTAGTAGCTGCTAGTAGGAGCTAGTATGTGCTAGTAGCTGCTGGTAGATGCTAGTAGAAGCTAGTAGGAGCTAGTAGCTGCTGGTAGATGCTAGTAGGAGCTAGTAGGAGCTAGTAGCTGCTAGTAGGAGCTAGTATGTGCTAGTAGCTGCTGGTAGATGCTAGTAGGAGCTAGTAGGAGCTAGTAGCTGCTGGTAGATGCTAGTAGGAGCTAGTAGGAGCTAGTAGCTGCTAGTAGGAGCTAGTAGGAGCTAGTAGGAGCTAGTGGGAGCAAGGAGGAGCTAGTAGCTGCTAGTAGGAGCTAGTAGCTGCTAGTAGGAGCTAGTAGGAGCTAGTAGCTGCTAGTAAGAGCTAGTAGGAGCTAGTAGGAGCTAGTAGTTGCTAGTAGGAGCTAGTAGCTGCTGGTAAGAGCTAGTAGGAGCTAGTAGCTGCTAGTAGGAGCTAGTAGGAGTTAGTAGCTGCTAGTAGCTACTAGTAGGAGCTAGTAGGAGCTAGTAGCTGCTAGTAGGAGCTAGTAGGAGCTAGTAGGAGCCAGTAGCTGCTAGTAGGAGCTAGTAGGAGCCAGTAGCTGCTAGTAGGAGCTAATAGCTGTTAGTAGGAGCTAGTAGCTGCTAGTAGGAGCTAATAGCTGCTAGTAGGAGCTAGTAGCTGCTAGTAGGAGCTAGTAGGAGCTAGTAGCTGCTAGTAGGAGCTAGTAGGAGCTAGTAGCTGCTAGTAGGGGCTAGTAGGAGCTAGTAGCTGCTAGTAGGAGCTAGTAGGAGCTAGTAGGAGCTAGTAGCTGCTAGTAGGAGCTAGTAGCTGCTAGTAGGGGCTAGTAGGAGCTAGTAGGAGCTAGTAGCTGCTAGTAGGAGCTAGTATGTGCTAGTAGCTGCTGGTAGATGCTAGTAGAAGCTAGTAGGAGCTAGTAGCTGCTGGTAGATGCTAGTAAGAGCTAGTAGGAGCTAGGAGCTGCTAGTAGGAGCTAGTATGTGCTAGTAGCTGCTGGTAGATGCTAGTAGGAGCTAGTAGGAGCTAGTAGCTGCTGGTAGATGCTAGTAGGAGCTAGTAGGAGCTAGTAGCTGCTAGTAGGAGCTAGTAGGAGCTAGTAGGAGCTAGTGGGAGCAAGGAGGAGCTAGTAGCTGCTAGTAGGAGCTAGTAGCTGCTAGTAGGAGCTAGTAGGAGCTAGTAGCTGCTAGTAAGAGCTAGTGGGAGCTAGTAGGAGCTAGTAGTTGCTAGTAGGAGCTAGTAGCTGCTGGTAAGAGCTAGTAGGAGCTAGTAGCTGCTAGTAGGAGCTAGTAGGAGTTAGTAGCTGCTAGTAGCTACTAGTAGGAGCTAGTAGGAGCTAGTAGCTGCTAGTAGCTGCTAGTAGGAGCTAGTAGGAGCTAGTAGGAGCTAGTAGGAGCCAGTAGCTGCTAGTAGGAGCTAGTAGGAGCCAGTAGCTGCTAGTAGGAGCTAATAGCTGTTAGTAGGAGCTAGTAGCTGCTAGTAGGAGCTAATAGCTGCTAGTAGGAGCTAGTAGCTGCTAGTAGGAGCTAGTAGGGGCTAATAGCTGCTAGTAGGAGCTAGTAGCTGCTAATAGGAGCTAGTAGCTGCCAGTAGGAGCTAGTAGCTGCTAGTAGCTGCTAGTAGGAGCTAGTAGCTGCTAGTAGGAGCTAGTAGCTGCTAGTAGGAGCTAGTAAGAGCTAGTAGCTGCTAGTGTGAGCTAGTAGCTGCTAGTAGGAGCTAGTAGCTGCTAGTAGGAGCTAGTAAGAGCTAGTAGCTGCTAGTAGGAGCTAGTAGGAGCTAGCAGGAGCTAGCGGCGGCGTGCTCACCTCTTGGCCATGACGCAGTGCCGGTCCACCGGGCCCCCCAGCGCCGTGTTGATGGCCCGGACCGTGTTGATGTTCCGCAGCACCAGCAGGAGGGGGCGGGGCATGCAGCGCAGCACCTGCATCACGCTAGCGAAGCGGCTAACCGCCATGCTACGCATGTAGGCCGTCTCCTCCCGGGTCAGCACGTCGGCCAGGCCCGGGAACCGCAGGCTGACGGGTCGCTGCAGCAGCATCTCGCAGAACAGCAGGTGCTCTGGAACCAGAACCAGAGGAACCGGGTCAGAACAGAACCAGAGGAACCGGGTCAGAACCAGAGGAACCGGATCAGAACCAGAGGAACCGGGTCAGAACCAGAACCAGAGGAACCGGGTCAGAACAGAACCAGAGGAACTGGGTCAGAACCAGAACCAGAGGAACCGGGTCAGAACCAGAGGAACCGGGTCAGAACAGAACCAGAAGAACCGGGTCAGAACCAGAGGAACCGGGTCAGAACCAGAGGAACCGGGTCAGAACCAGAGGAACCGGGTCAGAACCAGAGGAACCGGGTCAGAACAGAACCAGAGGAACCGGGTCAGAACCAGAACCAGAGGAACCGGGTCAGAACAGAACCAGAACCAGAGGAACCGGGTCAGAACAGAACCAGAGGAACCGGGTCAGAACAGAACCAGAGGAACCGGGTCAGAACAGAACCAGAGGAACCGGGTCAGAACCAGAACCGGAGGAACCGGGTCAGAACCAGAGGAACCGGGTCAGAACCAGAGGAACCGGGTCAGAACCAGAGGAACCGGGTCAGAACCAGAACCAGAGGAACCGGGTCAGAACCAGAGGAACTGGGTCAGAACAGAACCAGAGGAACCAGAACCAGAGGAACCGGGTCAGAACCAGAACCAGAGGAACCGGGTCAGAACCAGAGGAACCGGGTCAGAACCAGAGGAACCGGGTCAGAACCAGGGGAACCGGGTCAGAACCAGAACCAGAGGAACCGGGTCAGAACAGAACCAGAGGAACCGGGTCAGAACAGAACCAGAAGAACCGGGTCAGAACCAGAGGAACCGGGTCAGAACCAGAGGAACCGGGTCAGAACCAGAGGAACCGGGTCAGAACCAGAGGAACCGGGTCAGAACAGAACCAGAGGAACCGGGTCAGAACCAGAACCAGAGGAACCGGGTCAGAACAGAACCAGAACCAGAGGAACCGGGTCAGAACAGAACCAGAGGAACCGGGTCAGAACAGAACCAGAGGAACCGGGTCAGAACCAGAACCGGAGGAACCGGGTCAGAACCAGAGGAACCGGGTCAGAACCAGAACCGGAGGAACCGGGTCAGAACCAGAACCGGAGGAACCGGGTCAGAACCAGAGGAACCGGGTCAGAACCAGAGGAACCGGGTCAGAACCAGAGGAACCGGGTCAGAACAGAACCAGAGGAACCAGAACCAGAGGAACCGGGTCAGAACCAGAACCAGAGGAACCGGGTCAGAACCAGAACCAGAGGAACCGGGTCAGAACCAGAGGAACCGGGTCAGAACCAGAGGAACCGGGTCAGAACCAGAGGAACCGGGTCAGAACAGAACCAGAACCAGAGGAACCGGGTTAGAACCAGAGGAACCGGGTCAGAACCAGGGGAACCGGGTCAGAACCAGAACCAGAGGAACCGGGTCAGAACCAGAGGAACCAGAACCAGAGGAACCGGGTCAGAACCAGAACCAGAGGAACCGGGTCAGAACAGAACCAGAACCAGAGGAACCGGGTCGGGACAATTATTATTTCATTCCTTTTCAGTTCAGAAAATAGTTTTCCAAAGATCTCGTTCAAACAGATTCATTTATTTGCAAAGCAAAACGCTGTAAAGTTAATGAGGGTTTTGGTAACTATTCTACTCTAAATGTTGTACTTTATTGTAAAGTGTTACCAGAGTTTTCCTTTCAGCACCACGGACAGTTCAGCACCACGGACAGTTCAGCACCACGGACAGTTCAGCACCACGGACAGTTCAGCACCAGTTCAGCACCACGGACAGTTCAGCACCAGTTCAGCACCACGAACAGTTCAGCACCACGGACAGTTCAGCACCGTGGACAGTTCAGCACCACGGACAGTTCAGCACCGTGGACAGTTCAGCACCACGGACAGTTCAGCACCACGGACAGTTCAGCACCACGGACAGTTCAGCACCGTGGACAGTTCAGCACCACGGACAGTTCAGCACCGTGGACAGTTCAGCACCACGGACAGTTCAGCACCGTGGACAGTTCAGCACCACGGACAGTTCAGCACCACGGACAGTTCAGCACCGTGGACAGTTCAGCACCACGGACAGTTCAGCACCGTGGACAGTTCAGCACCACGGACAGTTCAGCACCAGTTCAGCACCACGGACAGTTCAGCACCGTGGACAGTTCAGCACCACGGACAGTTCAGCACCACGGACAGTTCAGCACCATGGACAGTTCAGCACCACGGACAGTTCAGCACCAGTTCAGCACCACGGACAGTTCAGCACCGTGGACAGTTCAGCACCACGGACAGTTCAGCACCACGGACAGTTCAGCACCAGTTCAGCACCACGGACAGTTCAGCACCGTGGACAGTTCAGCACCGTGGACAGTTCAGCACCACGGACAGTTCAGCACCACGGACAGTTCAGCACCGTGGACAGTTCAGCACCGTGGACAGTTCAGCACCACGGACAGTTCAGCACCACGGACAGTTCAGCACCGTGGACAGTTCAGCACCACGGACAGTTCAGCACCGTGGACAGTTCAGCACCACGGACAGTTCAGCACCGTGGACAGTTCAGCACCGTGGACAGTTCAGCACCGTGGACAGTTCAGCACCACGGACAGTTCAGCACCACGGACAGTTCAGCACCACGGACAGTTCAGCACCACGGACAGTTCAGCACAGGTGCTGAACTGTCCGTGGTGCTGAACTGGTGCTCACCTTTGACCCCCAGGTGAACGTTGCTGCTCACCTTTGACCCCCAGGTGAATGCTGCTCACCTTTGACCCCCAGGTGAATGCTGCTGCTCACCTTTGACCCCCAGGTGAATGCTGCTCACCTTTGACCCCCAGGTGAATGCTGCTGCTCACTTTTGACCCCCAGGTGAATGCTGCTGCTCACCTTTGACCCCCAGGTGAATGCTGCTCACCTTTGACCCCCAGGTGAACGTTGTTGCTCACCTTTGACCCCCAGGTGAATGTTGCTCACCTTTGACCCCCAGGTGAATGCTGCTCACCTTTGACCCCCAGGTGAATGCTGCTCACCTTTGACCCCCAGGTGAATGCTGCTGCTCACTTTTGACCCCCAGGTGAATGCTGCTCACCTTTGACCCCCAGGTGAACGTTGTTGCTGACCTTTGACCCCCAGGTGAATGTTGCTCACCTTTGACCCCCAGGTGAATGCTGCTCACCTTTGACCCCCAGGTGAATGCTGCTCACCTTTGACCCCCAGGTGAACGTTGCTGCTCACCTTTGACCCCCAGGTGAACGTTGCTGCTCACCTTTGACCCCCATTTGACCGCTGCTCACCTTTGACCCCCAGGTGAATGCTGCTCACCTTTGACCCCCAGGTGAACGCTGCTCACCTTTGACCCCCAGGTGAAGGCTGCTCACCTTTGACCCCCAGGTGAACGCTGCTGCTCACCTTTGACCCCCAGGTGAATGTTGCTCACCTTTGACCCCCAGGTGAACGTTGCTGCTCACCTTTGACCCCCAGGTGACCGCTGCTCACCTTTGACCCCCAGGTGAATGCTGCTCACCTTTGACCCCCAGGTGAACGTTGCTGCTCACCTTTGACCCCCAGGTGAACGTTGCTGCTCACCTTTGACCCCCAGGTGAATGCTGCTCACCTTTGACCCCCAGGTGAATGCTGCTCACCTTTGACCCCCAGGTGAAGGCTGCTCACCTTTGACCCCCAGGTGAATGCTGCTCACCTTTGACCCCCAGGTGAACGTTGCTGCTCACCTTTGACCCCCAGGTGAATGCTGCTCACCTTTGACCCCCAGGTGAACGTTGCTGCTCACCTTTGACCCCCAGGTGAAGGCTGCTCACCTTTGACCCCCAGCGCGGCGGCGTTCTTCTTCATGGCCTCCTCGTCTCTCAGGATCACGGCCCTCCACAGCTGACACAGCGCCTCCCTGTGGCTGCAGAGGAGTTAGCAGGTTAGCCGCCGCAGCTACGCGCTAACCGCGGCTACATGCTAACCGCAGCTACACGCTAACCGCGGCTACGCGCTAACCGCGGCTACACGCTAACCGCAGCTACGCGCTAACCGCGGCTACATGCTAACCGCAGCTACACGCTAACCGCGGCTACGCGCTAACCGCGGTTATGCGCTAACCGCGGCTACACGCTAACCGCGGCTACGCTCTAACCGCGGCTACGCGCTAACCGCGGCTACGCGCTAACCGCGGCTACGCGCTAACCGCGGCTACGCTCTAACCGCGGCTACGCGCTAACCGCGGCTACGCGCTAACCGCGGCTACGCGCTAACCGTGGCTACGCTCTAACCGCGGCTACACGCTAACCGTGGCTACACGCTAACCGTGGCTACACGCTAACCGCGGCTACACGCTAACCGCGGCTATGCGCTAACCGCGGCTACGCGCTAACCGCGGCTACGCGCTAACCGCGGCTACGCGCTAACCGCAGCTACACGCTAACCGCGGCTACACGCTAACCGCAGCTACACGCTAACCGTGGCTACGCGCTAACCGCGGCTATGCGCTAACCGCGGCTACGCGCTAACCGCGGCTACGCTCTAACCGCGGCTACGCGCTAACCGCGGCTACGCGCTAACCGCGGCTACACGCTCTAACCGCGGCTACGCGCTAACCGTGGCTACGCTCTAACCGCTGCTCATCAGATTAGATTAGATTCAACTTTATGTGATTGCACATGTTAAAGTCCAGGGCAACGGAATGAAGTTAATATCCAACCAGAAGTGCTTATGCAGTGAAATAAACACAATGTACAGCACAAACACATATATAAACACATATATATATATAAATGTGTACACAGTGCAGATGAACCAACACTCACGTACTGTGGGGGCAGGAATTCGTAGAGTCCGTGGTCCAGCAGAACCAGCTCAGCCGTTCTGTCGGGTCCTGGTCGGACCAGAACTGGAGAGAAACCAGAGTGAAAATCAAACCTCTGTGTACATTTATTTAGGTTTATTTATCCGTTCATTTTAGTTATTATTTTTAATAATAATAATTTAATAATATTCATTATTAATTAATATTATATTAATTATTATAAAATATATTTTATCAGTTAATTAATTTAATAATACGTTTTATTTATTTTTTTATTCATTTATTATATTTTACTTATTTATCCGTTTATTTTATTTATTTATTTTTAATAATAGAATAATTAATATTATTAATTAATATTATATTAATTATTATAAAATATATTATATTAATTAATTAATTAATTTAATAATTTATTTTTTATATTTTACTTATTTAGCCGTTTATTTTATTTATTTATTTTTAATAATAGAATAATTAATATTATTAATTAATATTATATTATAAAATATATTCTATTAATTAATTAATTAATTTAATAATAATCATTTTTATACCTAATAATACAATGTCAGTGTTAGCAACAACAATATTGATGAACTTATGGATTTCCTGCTGTGATCGGTGATATCGGGATCAGGTACTGGTTTTGGTGATCAGCAGGTACGGGTTTTGGTGATCAGCAGGTACTGGTTTTGGTGATCAGCAGGTACTGGTTTTGGTGATCAGCAGGTACTGGTTTTGGTGATGGGAGGAAACGTGTCCAGGAAGCAGGAAGTGAGTTCTGGTCCAGACCTACCGTTTCCAGGGTGAGGGTCAGCGTGGATGAAGCCGGTGTAGAAGATCTGCTCTGCAAACGTTCTGATGAGTTTGTCTGCAGCCTGGAAACAAACGGGGGTTTAGGAACGACAACCTCTGATAACTTTACCTAATCATAACTAACCCTAAACAAACCCCTAACCCTAACCCTAACTACCCTAACCATAACTAACCCTAACCTCTGCTAACCCAACCCTAAACCTTACCCTGATCCTGATCCTGACCCTAACCCACCCCCAACGACTGTCTGGAACACACGCTCGTTATTTAACGACTGTTAACGACTGTCTGAAACAAAAAAAAAGTTGAAATTTTAAGAAAAAAGTGTAAATGTCAAAAACGCACGAAAGAACGAACGCACGAAAAAACGCACACTCGCACGCAAGACGCACGCACGCACGGAAAAATGCACGAACGCACAAAAAAACGCACGCAAAACGCACGCACGCAAAAAGGCACGAACGCACGAAAAAACGCAAGCAAAAGGCACGCAAAAAGCATGCAAAAACGCACGAAAAAACGCACGCAAAACGAAGGCACGCACGAGAAAACGCACGAACGCCCGAAAAAACGCCCGAAAAAACGCCCGAAAAAACGCACGAAAAAACGCCCAAAAAAAGGCACGAATGCACAAAAATACGCACGCTCGCACGCAAAACGCAAGCAAGCACGGAAAAACGCACGAACGCACGAAAAAACGCACACAAAAAGCACGCAAAAAGCATGTAAAAAGCACGCAAAAACACACGAAAAAACGCACGCAAAACGAACGAGAAAACACACGAATGCACAAAAAAACGCACGAATGAAAAGACGCTAACCCGACCCCTGCAGGTAATTCCTGGTCCTCTTACGTCCTTCAGGCTGATTCCTTGTCTCTTCATTTCCTCCACGTCGTTGATCTTGCAGCCGGAGCAGAACTCTGCAGTCAGGACTCTCTGGGGGGAGACGGGACCGGATCAGGGACGGGGGCCTCAGACCTGGACCTGGACCTGGACCAGGGTCACACTCACCTTGCTGGTCTGCTCCCAGAACACCTTGGGAACCACCACGAACCGGAGCTGCTTCAGCTCTTCAGCGCAGCGTTCAGAGTTCCGGGCCTCGTTCTCAAAGTCCAGCTCCTGGGCCAGAGTCCCCTTCAGGTCCTGCAGAGACCAGGACCAGAGGACTTAAGGTCGGGGTTCAGGACCCAAGGTAGGGGTTCAGGACCGGTTCTGCCCACCTTGAGGACCCAGCGGAATCCAAAACTGGGGTGCATCCACTTGACGATGTCCAGCAGGATCTCCAAGGTCCTGATGTCCCCGTCAAACCGGTCCCTGAGGTCGATGTACTGGACCTGGGGAGACACAGAGACCAGCAGAGAGGACGTGAGGGGGGCGGTGGACCGGGATAGGGAATTAGAGGGGACACAGGACGGTTCAGGGGAGGACGGGTTGGTGGTTCCTCACCTTGACGGCCACCGGGGTCCCGTCCTCCAGCTGGGCCTGGTGAACCTGAGCCAGACTGGCTGCAGCCACGGGTTGGTAGTTGAAGTTCCTGAACATCTGGTCTGGAGTTCTGCTGAAGTCCTCCAGGAACAGCTGGTCCACCTGGGGGACACAGAACCTGTCAGAACCTGCTACACCCTTAGACATACGAAGGAGCAGAGGCCCTGGCCCCGCTTCACGCCAGGGCTCCAGACTGCGACCAAATGCTCGCATTTTGCAACCAAAATTTGAGTATGTGCGACTGGATTTCATGTCCACTCGCACACGTGCGACCAGTAAATTTGCCAGGATTTTTTTCTGCCTCGAGGAATTGTTTAATTTATCTATTTATTTATTTTGTTTAATTTCTCTAGGTCAAAGCTGGTATTACGCCCGGACCACATTTAATGCGACACAACGCGCTGCTGCCGCGCACATAAAGTTAGAAGAAAGAGACGGGTATGTTTGGTTTTAGTCATGCATGAGTCTGCAACGGCCCAGACGGGAGAGACATGTAGCTCAGTGCTTAACTTTTATTTTTAATCCACTCTATATTCTTCTGGTTGTTCTCCGATATGTTCCCCGCCTGAATTATGGTTCCGCCTTAAATCAACGCAGAGCCTACGCCGTAGGCTACGGCGATGGCTCTGCGTTGGTGTAACGCGGAACCATAAATCATCTTCACCCGGTACATACATAGGTTCCTCTAAACATCTGTCCCCGCTACAGGAAAAAAAGATGAAAAAAGAGAAAAGAAGAGGAAAAAAATATGGAAAAAAGATGTAAAAAAGAGGAAAAAAAGAGTGTAGACTCATTAGAAAACACATTTTGAAAAATGGCTGCCATGGGCGCCATGTTGAAAAGTCACGACGGCTCCACGTCCATTTGTTTTGGGGATAGAGAAAAAAAAGACGAAAAAAATTAGAAAAAGATGAAAAAAGAGAAAAAAAGAGGAAAAAATATGGAAAAAGAGAGGAAAAACAAGAGGAAAAAATTATGGAAAAGAGAAGGAAAAAAAGGAAAAAAAGACAAAAAAGAGGAGAAAAAGAGGAAAAAAATATGGAAAAAAGATAAAAAAAATGTGGAAAAAGGAAAAAGGAGAAAGAGGAGAAAAAGATGAAAAAGGAGAAGATGAAAAAAAGAGAAAAAAATGCTCTGCGTTGTTGTAACGCGGAACCATAAATCATCTTCACCCGGTACACACATAGGTTTCTCTAAACATCTGTCCCCGCTACAGTTTTAACTAAAAGAAAATAAAATAATTTTATTTTGAACACTGCAGAAACTCTAACTTAAAACGTAACTAGAACTTAAAATGTGCTTGACACAAATGAAAGTAAAATTTTAGCACGTGGGAAAAACCCCTAACCTTTTAAGTGATGTGTGTTATCAGGTGTAATGGCATTTTTAGGTTAGACATAAGAATATTTCTTGGTAAGATCCTTAGTTATTTGAGTGAATCAGTGAATTTGGTCGACTGGTGTAAGTTCAGGGTTTTAGTAAAGACACAAGTAGGAAATGTTATTGGCCAGTACCCCCAATATTTGTACATTTGTTAAGTACTGTGTTTAACAGTTACATTCATGGCTGAAAGGTTACTAAGCACTTTGTTACCAAGCACTTTTTTATCATGTGAATGTATGTTTTTTTATATATATAATGACAGCAATGGTGCTGTCAGTTTACTTTATGTTCTTTAAAAATGCACAATAAAATGTAACACTGTATTTGAAACAGCACATTGTGGTAATTAATTCATCTATTATGAAATACGTATTACTAATACACTGAAATGTAGTAGAAATGTAAACATGTTCAGTTAGGGGCTGCTGTATTATATCATATATATTATATTATTATATATATATATATATTATTATTATTTATTATATTATTATATTATATTATATATATACTACTATACTGTTCTCCTAGTGAAAAAAGTTAGTCTGGAGCCCTGCACGTACAGGCCCCTGGTACCCCCCCCCAGGGCCCCCCAGGGCCCCCCAGGGCCCCCTCACCTCGTCAGGGCCCCCCAGGGCCCCCTCACCTCGTCAGGGCCCCCCAGGGCCCCCTCACCTCGCCAGGGCCCCCCAGGGCCCCCTCACCTGGTTAGGGCCCCCTCACCTCGTTAGGGCCCCCTCACCTCGTTAGGGCCCCCTCACCTCGTTAGGGCCCCCCAGGGCCCCCTCACCTCATTGGGGCCCCCTCACCTCGTTAGGGCCCCCCAGGGCCCCCTCACCTCGTTAGGGCCCCCTCACCTCGTTAGGGCCCCCCAGGGCCCCCTCACCTCATTGGGGCCCCCTCACCTCGTTGGGGCCCCCCAGGGCCCGGTCCTCCAGGGCCCCCCAGGGCCCCCTCACCTCGTTAGGGCCCCCTCACCTCGTTAGGGCCCCCCAGGTCTCCCTCACCTCGTTAGGGCCCCCCAGGGCCCGGTCCTCCAGGGCCCCCAGGGCCCCCTCACCTCGTTAGGGCCCCCCAGGGCCCCCTCACCTCGTTAGGGCCCCCTCACCTCGTTAGGGCCCCCTCACCTCGTTAGGGCCCCCTCACCTCGTTAGGGCCCCCCAGGGCCCGGTCCTCCAGGGCCCCCAGGGTCCGGGTGAACTCGGGGGGCAGCAGGTGGTTGAAGGAGCACAGGCCCTGGCCCAGTTTCACGTACAGGCCCCCGTTCAGCACGGCCCCCTCCACCATCCGCTCTGCTGCCCTCTGGTGGCAGGAGGACAGAAGTGTGGCGTAGCCGGGGCTGCTCTGGGGAGACAGGGGTTAGGGTTAGGGTTAGGGTTATACTGGATCATTCTGGGTTAGGGTTAGGGTTATATATATCATTCTGGGTTAGGGTTAGGGTTATATATATCATTCTGGGTTAGGGTTAGGGTTATATATATCATTCTGGGTTAGGGTTAGGGTTATATATATCATTCTGGGTTAGGGTTAGGGTTATATATATCATTCTGGGTTAGGGTTAGGGTTATATATATCATTCTGGGTTAGGGTTAGGGTTAGGGTTATACTGGATCATTCTGGGTTAGGGTTGGGGTTATATATATCATTCTGGGTTAGGGTTAGGGTTATATATATCATTCTGGGTTAGGGTTAGGGTTATATATATCATTCTGGGTTAGGGTTAGGGTTATATATATCATTCTGGGTTAGGGTTAGGGTTATATATATCATTCTGGGTTAGGGTTAGGGTTATATATATCATTCTGGGTTAGGGTTAGGGTTATATATATCATTCTGGGTTAGGGTTAGGGTTAGGGTTATACTGGATCATTCTGGGTTAGGGTTGGGGTTATATATATCATTCTGGGTTAGGGTTAGGGTTATATATATCATTCTGGGTTAGGGTTAGGGTTATATATATCATTCTGGGTTAGGGTTAGGGTTATATATATCATTCTGGGTTAGGGTTAGGGTTATATATATCATTCTGGGTTAGGGTTAGGGTTATATATATCATTCTGGGTTAGGGTTAGGGTTATATATATCATTCTGGGTTAGGGTTAGGGTTATATATATCATTCTGGGTTAGGGTTATATATATCATTCTGGGTTAGGGTTAGGGTTATATATATCATTCTGGGTTAGGGTTAGGGTTATATATATCATTCTGGGTTAGGGTTAGGGTTATATATATCATTCTGGGTTAGGGTTAGGGTTATACCGGATCATTCTGGGTTAGGGTTAGGGTTATATATATCATTCTGGGTTAGGGTTAGGGTTATACCGGATCATTCTGGGTTAGGGTTATATATATCATTCTGGGTTAGGGTTAGAGTTATATATATATCATTCTGGGTTAGGGTTAGATATATCATTCTGGGTTATGGTTAGGGTTAGGGTTATATATATCATTCTGGGTTAGGGTTAGGGTTATACTGGATCATTCTGGGTTAGGGTTAGGGTTATATATATCATTCTGGGTTAGGGTTAGAGTTATATATATCATTCTGGGTTAGGGTTAGATATATCATTCTGGGTTATGGTTAGGGTTAGGGTTATATATATCATTCTGGGTTAGGGTTAGGGTTATACCGGATCATTCTGGGTTAGGGTTAGGGTTATACCGGATCATTCTGGGTTAGGGTTAGGGTTATATATATCATTCTGGGTTAGGGTTAGGGTTATATATATCATTCTGGGTTAGGGTTAGGGTTATATATATCATTCTGGGTTAGGGTTAGGGTTATATATATCATTCTGGGTTAGGGTTAGGGTTATATATATCATTCTGGGTTAGGGTTATATATATCATTCTGGGTTAGGGTTAGGGTTATACTGGATCATTCTGGGTTAGGGTTAGGGTTATATATATCATTCTGGGTTAGGGTTAGGGTTATATATATCATTCTGGGTTAGGGTTAGGGTTATATATATCATTCTGGGTTAGGGTTAGGGTTATACCGGATCATTCTGGGTTAGGGTTAGGGTTATATATATCATTCTGGGTTAGGGTTAGGGTTATACCGGATCATTCTGGGTTAGGGTTATATATATCATTCTGGGTTAGGGTTAGAGTTATATATATATATCATTCTGGGTTAGGGTTAGATATATCATTCTGGGTTATGGTTAGGGTTAGGGTTATATATATCATTCTGGGTTAGGGTTAGGGTTATACTGGATCATTCTGGGTTAGGGTTAGGGTTATATATATCATTCTGGGTTAGGGTTAGAGTTATATATATCATTCTGGGTTAGGGTTAGATATATCATTCTGGGTTATGGTTAGGGTTAGGGTTATATATATCATTCTGGGTTAGGGTTAGGGTTATACCGGATCATTCTGGGTTAGGGTTAGGGTTATACCGGATCATTCTGGGTTAGGGTTAGGGTTATACCGGATCATTCTGGGTTAGGGTTAGGGTTATACCGGATCATTCTGGGTTAGGGTTATATATATAATTCTGGGTTAGGGTTAGGGTTATACCGGATCATTCTGGGTTAGGGTTATACCGGATCATTCTGGGTTAGGGTTAGGGTTATAACGGATCATTCTGGGTTAGGGTTAGGGTTATATATATCATTCTGGTTTAGGGTTAGGGTTATATATATCATTCTGGGTTAGGGTTAGGGTTAGACCGGATCATTCTGGGGAGACAGGGGTTAGGGTTAGGGTTATATATATCATTCTGGGTTAGGGTTATATATATCATTCTGGGTTAGGGTTAGGGTTATATATATCATTCTGGGTTAGGGTTAGGGTTAGGGTTATACCGGATCATTCTGGGTTAGGGTTAGGGTTATACCGGATCATTCTGGGTTAGGGTTGGGGTTATATATATCATTCTGGGTTAGGGTTAGGGTTATACCGGATCATTCTGGGTTAGGGTTAGGGTTATACTGGATCATTCTGGGTTAGGGTTAGGGTTATATATATAATTCTGGGTTAGGGTTAGGGTTATACCGGATCATTCTGGGTTAGGGTTAGGGTTATATATATAATTCTGGGTTAGGGTTAGGGTTATACCGGATCATTCTGGGTTAGGGTTATACCGGATCATTCTGGGTTAGGGTTAGGGTTATAACGGATCATTCTGGGTTAGGGTTAGGGTTAGGGTTATATATATCATTCTGGGTTAGGGTTAGGGTTAGACCGGATCATTCTGGGGAGACAGGGGTTAGGGTTAGGGTTAGGGTTATATATATCATTCTGGGTTAGGGTTATATATATCATTCTGGGTTAGGGTTAGGGTTATATATATCATTCTGGGTTAGGGTTAGGGTTAGGGTTATACCGGATCATTCTGGGTTAGGGTTAGGGTTATACCGGATCATTCTGGGTTAGGGTTGGGGTTATATATATCATTGTGGGTTAGGGTTAGGGTTATACCGGATCATTCTGGGTTAGGGTTAGGGTTATACTGGATCATTCTGGGTTAGGGTTATATATATAATTCTGGGTTAGGGTTAGGGTTATACCGGATCATTCTGGGTTAGGGTTAGGGTTAGGGTTATATATATAATTCTGGGTTAGGGTTAGGGTTATACCGGATCATTCTGGGTTAGGGTTAGGGTTATACCTCATCATTCTGGGTTAGGGTTAGGGTTATACCTCATCATTCTGGGTTAGGGTTAGGGTTATACCTCATCATTCTGGGTTAGGGTTAGGGTTATATATATCATTCTGGGTTAGGGTTAGAGTTATACCGGATCATTCTGGGTTAGGGTTAGGGTTATACCTCATCATTCTGGGTTAGGGTTAGGGTTATACCTCATCATTCTGGGTTAGGGTTAGGGTTATATATATCATTCTGGGTTAGGGTTAGAGTTATACCGGATCATTCTGGGTTAGGGTTAGGGTTATACCTCATCATTCTGGGTTAGGGTTAGGGTTATATATATCATTCTGGGTTAGGGTTAGGGTTATACCTCATCATTCTGGGGGGGGGGGGGTCCTGGACGTACGAAAAAAACGTTACGAAAAAACGCACGAAAAAACGTACGAAAAAACGTACGAGAAAACGTACGAAAAAACGTCCAAAAAAACGTACGAAAAAACGTACGAAAAAACGCATGAAAAAACGTACGAAAAAACGCACGAAAAAACGTACGAAAAAACGTACGAAAAAACGCACGAAAAAACGTACGAAAAAAACGTACGAAAAAACGTACGAAAAAACGTACGAAAAAAACGTACGAAAAAACGTACAAAAAAACGTAAGAAAAAACGTACAAAAAACGTACAAAAAAACGCACGAAAAAACCTACGAAAAAACTTACGAAAAAACGCACGAAAAAACGTACGAAAAAACGTACGAAAAAACGTACGAAAAAACATACGAAAAAACGTACGAAAAAACGTACGAAAAAACGTACGAAAAAAAAGTACGAAAAAACGTATGAAAAAAACGTACGAAAAAACCTACAAAAAAACGTACGAAAAAACGTACGTGCGTTCTTTTGTCCGTTTTCGACATTTCCACTTTTTTCTCAAAATTTTGACTTTTTTCTCCACTTTTTTCTCGACATTTCCACTTTTTTCTCAAAATTTCAACTTTTTCATCAACATTTCTACTTTCTTCTCAAAACTTCAACTTTTTTCTCGACTTTTTCCCCAAAATGTTGACTTTTTCATCCAAATTTCAACTTTTTCATCAACATTTCAACTTTTTTCTCTAAATTTCCACTTTTTTTGTCCGAGACTAGGTCCAGGACCAAGTCCTGAACCTGGACCTGGACCTGGACCTGGACCAGGACCTGGTCCAGGTCTTACCTCATCCAGGCCCCTCAGGGCCACGTTGCTGGTCCACCAGTAATCCACGGAGATGAGCAGCCCCACAGACAGAGACCTGGGGGGTTAGAGAAGATTAAACATGTTAATATAATGCTAATGTTAATGTTAATAAAATGCTAATGTTTTTGCAACAACAAAACTAGTGATTGTAACAAATGTCCAATAAACACATTGAATTCTATGGGAGTGAATGGGACTACAGTCCTTTAATTAGCGCCACCATGCGCTCTCCAGATTTCGGTTCGCTACTCCTCCTATAGATTTCAGACGACCCAGGCGAATCATATATCAAAACGTGCGTCTCGATTGGGAATAGTGTGCTATGACTTTTGGTGTAGAAATTCCCATTTTTCCCAAAGTTATTCCCAAAACACGGCCAAAAAACCCTATTCAAAGGGGATGGGAGGACGTCCAATAAAAAGCCAAAATTCACCTTTGTTCTGAGTCACCTAACTTTCTCATACTTGCACGTAGAAATGTGATTCAAACTTCAAAACGGAGGAAAACTTCTCCTCTCTCCAAAACATCTAACTGTTTTTTCATAACATGTATATTTTTCAAAATATGAGAACACAAGCGAGGACTGGAAATCACTTTTTTGTCAAATCTAGAGTGGGGAATGTCGGTTGATAGTGTGAGAAACAGTAAAAAAACAACCCAAATTTTTTTTTGTAACTCGAGCTCACGGCCAAACCGTAAAAAGGAGACAAATCATTTTAGGTCAGAATTTAGACATAGGTGCTGGGATTCATAAAATATAACTTTGACAGTCGGGTTATGCACAAAATTTAAACGGGGGAGGCCAGAGCGGGACAACACCTGTCTCAGTCCCCATTGACTGCAATGTAATCAAACGTTTTCTTCAAAAGAATCTCACTCTGTCTTCGCACTGACGTTACTCACTCATTTTAAGGAATATCTGAATAAATCACGATGTTTTCGTTTTTTGGCTACGAACTACGGTTTTATCACAAATCGGAGAGATTTGAGACCTTGTCAGAAGCCAAAACCAGGCAGGTTCTTATCACCATGGCAACCGCAGGTCCTAAGTTTCCCTCCACAGGGAGAGCTGTCACTTGTCTCTGGGCAGAAATTGAGACTCTTGTCTGTGATTGGCTAAAAATGACACACACACGACCAGTGTTGTTCTCGTTCACGAAAACGGAAACGAAATATGTTCGTCAACGCCCATTTTTCCCCGGACGAAAACGAGACCGGACTAGAAAAAAAACATGTGTATAAACAATAACTAGGACTAAATCATTATGCAAGTTCGTTGACTAATAAAAACTAAACGAAAATATAGTTCACAAAATAAATACTCCGCTAAAATCTATGATCATTTTCGTTCATAAACAAAGACGACACGAAATATATAATTATAATGAACGTATCACTTCCTCCTGTCTCTTTTGCCATAGAGCGCCGCTGTGCGTTCGCAAATGCTCACCGGGACTGTCCGGGAGCACAGTTGTCTATCACTTTGTATTGGCATTGTGGTCAGGGCGGATATATCGAACATACCCTTCCCCCACACACTCGCACTCACACTCACACATAAACAAACACACCCCCTTTTTGAAGTTACTGCCAGCGCTGCATGCAGCCGCAGCTGCACACGATCTCAACGCGGACATTTCATTTAATGTCATTAAATAAAATAAAACGGTAACATGCTTTGCACGGGGATCGGGAGAAAGAGAAGGGAAGATGTCTGGAAACATTTTAGATACATTGACGTCGAAGATAAAACGGAATGCTTGATTTTAACGGACGGGGAGCAGTGCGGTCATACTTCAAGGTAAGGTCTAAATCAAGGTAAGCTAAGTTAACATAAAGTATGTTGCTGGTTGTTTACAACATTAAATCAACGTCGTGTTGTTGAGTGTACTGTCAGCTTAATGTTACTACAATAAAACCTAACCGAAAATAGTCTACTAGTTTGTAGTGTGTGTGTGTGTGTGTGTGTGTGTGTGTGTGTGTGTGTGTGTGTGTGTGTGTGTGTGTGGTGTGTGACCTTATGACATTATGAGCAAAGGCTTTCAAGTGCGACTGTTTTCATTCATTCACATGGTTTTTGTGCAGAAGTTCAAAGCCCCTCTAAGATTATTTTGTATAAATGCACACTACACACACCTGCACAAGAGGTCCATAAACACAAATAAATCCAAACATGGGGCATTTTGAATCACATGAAAGGTGCAGCCATAGAGGGAATCATAACAAACTCCGGCTTTTTGTTGAGTCGTTTACACAGCTGCGACTGCAGCCAAAGTTTATAAAACCTGGCATTTAAAGGGTTAAATCTTTAAAAAATCATGAATATTTGATATCAATACTTAGGTCAGATATTGGTGAAAGAAATGAGCTCAATTAAAGTAGAATATAATATTAATGTATAATATGTTTTATAGCTACCTTATGAAAAGCGCATTTTTTGCGCTAAGGGGTCAGAGTGTAACAATTATTCAGACTGCAATTACATTTTTGTTTAAAGTAGGATAGTTTTGGATTGGAATGACATTGACTACGTTTACATGCAGTCAAAATTCGGGTTTTTACTAATATTCGGGTTTTAGATCTACAGTACACTCAACAACACAACGTTGATTTAATGTTCTAAACAACTACCCAGGGGGCCAAGCAGAAAAACAGACATGGAGCGTTGTAAAAGGTTTGACACCAGAAATGATATCTAGGACCTTCAAGGATCACAACCTGGGTGGACAACCCGGTCAACTAGCTGCTGGAAAGCTACAGGGGGCCAAAAACCCTCTTTTTGGGACATTTTCCAGGCGAAATTATGTATCTGCAAATATTTAGGTACTACAATGGCATTAATAGTCATAGAACTATAAAATTTGGCAGAGAGTATGTTGACACATAGGGGAAGACAGGAAAATAATATTCTGGGGCTTGCTGCCACTCTATTTTAAGATATCACTCTCAACATCCCAAAAAAGACAAAAAAAAGTACTGCTCGCCTAACAAATTCTCATGAAAATCAATATTTTTCAGTACTTTATGGAGAATATCTATGCCTACCATGTATATAGAAAACTTCCTTAATTCATAAGCTTTCATTTGAGTCCAAGATGGCCTTTCTATCTCGAAGGTTGCACTAGCTGTGGCCAAATGTCTGCTCTATATCCGAAATCGAGAATTGTACTGAAACTGAATTTCCAGTCAGTGTTCCACGAGATGAGGTCAAGTGCTATTTCTTCTTCTATCATTTGAATAACATCCTATATTGATACTTAGATATTGATGATAATAAGAAACACAATTCCTGTCAGCAAAACATTTATTTTCATTTGGATTTTCATAAATTGAATACAAAATAGCCATTTTCGTGGCCAGAACTATATTGTGATTTTAAAAAAAGAAAAGAAAAAACAGTAACCTGACATAATACATGTCCAAATTACAGCAGGTATAACAGGTTTTAGTATCAGTGTCTAGTTTTCTGATTCACTGCTGCTGCCACTGAACTCCAATGTGACTGTGTTTAATCTGTTGCATCTGGTTGTCAGTCCCTGGCAATGGCACCCTATGTAGCATGGAACTCCCTTCTTTGCACAGGAACAGTTCTTCTGGCAACCTTTGACACATCCACATGAGATTGTCTCGTTCATTGACACAGGCCAGGCTGGCTTTGTAGAAGAACTGCTTTTCCATTATCCATAGACCATCCAAATTCTGTGCACAAGGGAATTTTTGGCTTGGATATGTGTGCACTCTTGTCAATGAGTGTTGCTAGAGCAGCCCTTTTCAGGTGCAGGAGAAATGCTTCTTCTGTTGGGGGTAGTAGCTTTAAGAGTGTGGATCTGTTGTTCAGGAACTTGTATGCTCTCAGTTTTCCCAGATCTGAATCCTCAAAATGATCGGCTGTGGCTGTATACACAGCTATGGTGAGGTCCCGTGCCTGATTAAGGACGTCATCTGTTATGGCATCGGTTGGGTTCTCACCAAATTCTTCCAGTGCCGGTATGTCCAGAATCATGCTTATCTTAAACCACGCCTTATTTCCACTGAAATATGGGTAAATAGTTGTATCTCTGCCACTCAGACTGTGGACAAAGGGCATTGCACAACACTGTGAAGGTCCCAGTGCCACAACCATTTTATGGATAGGCAAGTATGCATTTTGGGCTGTTCTCACCCACAGCTCTGCTAGATCACTAAGATGCGTTGCACCATAGTACAGGCACATGATGTCAGTGTCATTTGCATGTATGACAATTCTGTCAACTCCTTCATTCTGGACACTGTAGAGGGTGTGGAGTATGATCCTGGTGTCAGCCTCCTGCTGTGTAGACTCCAGAGCAGGAACATGCATAACAGACCCTCCTGTCAGCACTACATTCTTGGTCTCTTCTTTGAAACCACCACCCAGGTAGAGATGAGTTGGGCCAAGAACAGGTTCCAGTTGCTCATTCTCAGACCATTTGTCACAGAGGAAGCTCAGAAGATTTGCTTTGAGACTGCAAAAACTCCTTTGGGTCTGGAGCTGTGAACTGCTCACTGACTTCATACACTTTGGCTGGTTTTGATCGGGCATATCTCTTTTCTTGCTCAGCTGATTTAAGGCTGGGTCCACTGTACCTGTCACAACAGAAGTGTATGATCTGAGTGCCAGCAGGCACATCATTCAGCAGCAAGTTTTTGTATCGCTCAGCAATAGTTCCAAATAGTTCACCTTTTTGAAAAGACAAGTGTCTTATGGCACACATAGCATCAACTACAACTGCTGTCTTTTTGCCATCTTGAAGCAGATTAGGGATGGTGTTCACTTTGGTCTCCTCTTTCAGAATCTTTACTAGGCTTGCCTTGGTACCAGTTCTCATACTGCCATCCTCCTGGAAGAGGGATTGGGGAAAGTCACTGCACTCATGGTTGCCGATGAAGTCCACAATGTTAAGCTCTCCGCCACTGGCAATGATCTGTGTCATGCGCAGAAGGGCAATAACTTCATTGCTCTTGCCAGATGCAAATGTTTTACCCCCAGACTTCTTGGATTTTGTGTTTTGTGTGTGGAAGGTGTTAAGCTTCACAATACTTGTCTTCTTCTGATCACTGGACAGTGACTCTGACAGAGCCCTCAAACCAAGTGCTTTCACATTTGTCAGGTTGTCCTTGACTGTGGAATCTGCACATTGTCCAGTTGATATGTTGATCAGGCATGGTGTGGCTGTTGTGAATGGGTTGGTCTCTACTGCTGCCATGACCTTGACTACCATCTCAGCATCCCTGGTGACACGACTCCAACCAGATTCATGGTGTGGGCTGGAGAAATGGAGGTGCAACATAGACTTGAGCTCTGCAGAGATAGCTGCAGTGAGTGGTTTTGTGTAAAGATATTTCATCCGGGCAGCAGGGTTTAGTGTAATGCCATCTAAACCGCTTGCCTCCTTGGCATCTGCATTATATGTCTGCTCCAGAAGCATGTCAGGGTAGACCCCATTATGACTGCCATCTGCTCTCCTCCCAACAAATGCACCTGCCATCAGCGCTTCATGTACCTCTGGAGCTGTTTCAGGTAGTTTCTTCATCTCAGCCAAATACAAAGGCAAAGATTGCTGTCCATATTTATAGTGGCCTGCTGCAGTGAGGTAAGGCAGCATTTGAAAGAGGAGACCAAAGTGGACAGCATCCCTAATCTGCTTCAAGATGGCAAAAAAGACAGCAGTAGTAGTTGATGCTATGTGTGCCATAAGACACTGGTCTTTTCAAAAAGGTGAACTATTTGGAACTATTGCTGAGCGATACAAAAACTTGCTGCTGAATGATGTGCCTGCTGGCACTCAGATCATACACTTCTGTTGTGACAGGTACAGTGGACCGAGCCATAAATCAGCTGAGCAAGAAAAGAGATATGCCCGATCAAAACCAGCCAAAGTGTATGAAGTCAGTGAGCAGTTCACAGCTCCAGACCCAAAGGAGTTTTTGCAGTCTCAAAGCAAATCTTCTGAGCTTCCTCTGTGACAAATGGTCTGAGAATGAGCAACTGGAACCTGTTCTTGGCCCAACTCATCTCTACCTGGGTGGTGGTTTCAAAGAAGAGACCAAGAATGTAGTGCTGACAGGAGGGTCTGTTATGCATGTTCCTGCTCTGGAGTCTACACAGCAGGAGGCTGACACCAGGATCATACTCCACACCCTCTACAGTGTCCAGAATGAAGGAGTTGACAGAATTGTCATACATGCAAATGACACTGACATCATGTGCCTGTACTATGGTGCAACGCATCTTAGTGATCTAGCAGAGCTGTGGGTGAGAACAGCCCAAAATGCATACTTGCCTATCCATAAAATGGTTGTGGCACTGGGACCTTCACAGTGTTGTGCAATGCCCTTTGTCCACAGTCTGAGTGGCAGAGATACAACTATTTACCCATATTTCAGTGGAAATAAGGCGTGGTTTAAGATAAGCATGATTCTGGACATACCGGCACTGGAAGAATTTGGTGAGAACCCAACCGATGCCATAACAGATGACGTCCTTAATCAGGCACGGGACCTCACCATAGCTGTGTATACAGCCACAGCCGATCATTTTGAGGATTCAGATCTGGGAAAACTGAGAGCATACAAGTTCCTGAACAACAGATCCACACTCTTAAAGCTACTACCCCCAATAGAAGAAGCATTTCTCCTGCACCTGAAAAGGGCTGCTCTAGCAACACTCATTGACAAGAGTGCACACATATCCAAGCCAAAAATTCCCTTGTGCACAGAATTTGGATGGTCTATGGATAATGGAAAAGCAGTTCTTCTACAAAGCCAGCCTGGCCTGTGTCAATGAACGAGACAATCTCATGTGGATGTGTCAAAGGTTGCCAGAAGAACTGTTCCTGTGCAAAGAAGGGAGTTCCATGCTACATAGGGTGCCATTGCCAGGGACTGACAACCAGATGCAACAGATTAAACACAGTCACATTGGAGTTCAGTGGCAGCAGCAGTGAATCAGAAAACTAGACACTGATACTAAAACCTGTTATACCTGCTGTAATTTGGACATGTATTATGTCAGGTTACTGTTTTTTCTTTTCTTTTTTTAAAATCACAATATAGTTCTGGCCACGAAAATGGCTATTTTGTATTCAATTTATGAAAATCCAAATGAAAATAAATGTTTTGCTGACAGGAATTGTGTTTCTTATTATCATCAATATCTAAGTATCAATATAGGATGTTATTCAAATGATAGAAGAAGAAATAGCACTTGACCTCATCTCGTGGAACACTGACTGGAAATTCAGTTTCAGTACAATTCTCGATTTCGGATATAGAGCAGACATTTGGCCACAGCTAGTGCAACCTTCGAGATAGAAAGGCCATCTTGGACTCAAATGAAAGCTTATGAATTAAGGAAGTTTTCTATATACATGGTAGGCATAGATATTCTCCATAAAGTACTGAAAAATATTGATTTTCATGAGAATTTGTTAGGCGAGCAGTACTTTTTTTTGTCTTTTTTGGGATGTTGAGAGTGATATCTTAAAATAGAGTGGCAGCAAGCCCCAGAATATTATTTTCCTGTCTTCCCCTATGTGTCAACATACTCTCTGCCAAATTTTATAGTTCTATGACTATTAATGCCATTGTAGTAACTAAATATTTGCAGATACATAATTTCGCCTGGAAAATGTCCCAAAAAGAGGGTTTTTGGCCCCCTGTAGCTTTCCAGCAGCTAGTTGACCGGGTTGTCCACCCAGGTTGTGATCCTTGAAGGTCCTAGATATCATTTCTGGTGTCAAACCTTTTACAACGCTCCATGTCTGTTTTCCCAAAAAATGGGGTTTTGCCCCCTGGGTAAACCAGCAAGATATACTGATGTCTAAAATAATTGTCAAACTAAAATTAGACTAAATTGTCAGACTAAAACTAGACTAAAATGCAAATAGTTTTTGTTGACTAAAACTAAACAAATAAATTCACGGTTTCATGGACTAAGACAAAGACTAAAATGCTCGACTTTTAGTCGACAAAAATGTGACTAAATAAAAAAAGGATGAGTTCGACTAAATATGACAAAAAATAACAACGGCGATTGAAACAGGACTAAGACTGAAACAAAATGTAAAAATAGCCGACAAGAACAACACTGCACACGACACATAGACAGACACATTTATATTAATTAAAATATTACTTCTGCTTAATTAAAATATATCAAGTATTTTCTGCTATAACTTTTGAATGGTTTGACATGAAGACTCGTGGGTGGTGTAATCGGAAATGGATTTGAGTCCTTGACCATAATTGGTATATTATTGTATTGTGTAGTATTAGGTTATGTAGAATTAGACTTAGGGTAAGTATTTCAGGTTAGGTCAGTGTTAGATGGATTTGATTAGTTCACAGATTTACTACAGTTGGAATAATTGGAGTCCAGTACATTTTTATAACCGTCCAGTTGTGATTGTTTGAGTTCTCTGTTACCAGTCTGTCCGTCCAATCGTAACTGACGTTAGCAGAGTTAGCAGAGACGTTAACGTTAGCTCACCTGCAGAATCGAGCGATTCCCTCGGTGACGACCCGGATCTTCCTCCTCTCTCGGGCGTCGGCCAGCGAGTATCGAACTCCCGCCGCCGCTGGGGCGGCGACACCGAGACCCAGCAGAACCTTCAGGACCAGCCGCCGCCGGGCCGGGGGGGCCGAGGAGAAGCACCTGGCGGGGGGGCGGAGCCAGGACCCGGGGGGGCGGAGCCAGGACTGGTATCCAGGCAACAGAGCCAGGTGACGGCGGCAGAACCTCAGCACCTGGAGACAAAAACCAGTTAGAACCGGTTACACCAAGCTAAAACACTGGTGTTTTTATGCGTTTTGTTCGTTCGTTTACACGAAAACGAAGCTCAAAATGACCGGCGCCGGCAGAAATAATATATTTTTCTGAAAAAATTTGAATCTGAAAATATTTTGCTGGAAATAAATATTTTTCTGACTGTGCGTAATGAATCTTGGGATATGGTGGGTGTTGCGTGTGGCCATGACTCTCTCTCTCAACACACAGCATTCTCCATCATCTAATTAATCTTGTCTCCTCCCATCTCAGAGTACCACACCTGGACTGGCACACCTGAACTGATTCCCATCAGCTATAAAGCTCCTCACTGCTCGGTGTGCAGGAAACACAGACCAAGCAACACCAAACTGGATGCTCTTTTGTTAGCTTTTGTTTAATTTGATCCTTAGTTTAGTTTGGGCCTGGAGATGGCCGCTAGTCTTTATTTTAGTTTAGTTTGGGCCTGGAGATGGCCGCTAGTCTTTATTTTAGTTTAGTTTGGGCCTGGAGATGGCCGCTAGTCTTTATTTTAGTTTAGTTTGGGCCTGGAGATGGCCGCTAGTCTTTATTTTAGTTTAGTTTGGGCCTAGAGATGGCTGCTAGTCTTTATTTTAGTTTAGTTTGGGCCTGGAGATGGCCGCTAGTCTTTATTTTAGTTTAGTTTGGGCCTGGAGATGGCCGCTAGTCTTTATTTTAGTTTAGTTTGGGCCTGGAGATGGCCGCTAGTCTTTATTTTAGTTTAGTTTGGGCCTGGAGATGGCCGCTAGTCTTTATTTTAGTTTAGTTTGGGCCTGGAGATAGCTGCTAGTCTTTATTTTAGTTTAGTTTGGGCCTGGAGATGGCCGCTAGTCTTTATTTTAGTTTAGTTTGGGCCTGGAGATGGCTGCTAGTCTTTATTTTAGTTTAGTTTGAGCCTGGAGATGGCCGCTAGTCTTTATTTTAGTTTAGTTTGGGCCTGGAGATGGCCGCTAGTCTTTATTTTAGTTTAGTTTGGGCCTGGAGATGGCCGCTAGTCTTTATTTTAGTTTAGTTTGGGCCTGGAGATGGCCGCTAGTCTTTATTTTATTTTAGTTTGGGCCTGGAGATGGCTGCTAGTCTTTATTTTAGTTTAGTTTGGGCCTGGAGATGGCCGCTAGTCTTTATTTTAGTTTAGTTTGGGCCTGGAGATGGCCGCTAGTCTTTATTTTAGTTTAGTTTAGTTTGGGCCTGGAGATGGCCGCTAGTCTTTATTTTAGTTTAGTTTGGTCCTGGAGATGGCCGCTAGTCTTTATTTTAGTTTAGTTTGGGCCTGGAGATGGCCGATAGTCTTTATTTTAGTTTAGTTTGGGCCTGGAGATGGCGGCTAGTCTTTATTTTAGTTTAGTTTGGGCCTGGAGATGGCCGCTAGTCTTTATTTTAGTTTAGTTTAGTTTGGGCCTGGAGATGGCTGCTAGTCTTTATTTTAGTTTAGTTTGGGCCTGGAGATGGCTGCTAGTCTTTATTTTAGTTTAGTTTGGGCCTGGAGATGGCTGCTAGTCTTTATTTTAGTTTAGTTTGGGCCTGGAGATGGCCGCTAGTCTTTATTTTAGTTTAGTTTGGGCCTGGAGATGGCCGCTAGTCTTTATTTTAGTTTAGTTTGGGCCTGGAGATGGCCGCTAGTCTTTATTTTAGTTTAGTTTGGTCCTGGAGATGGCTGCTAGTCTTTATTTTAGTTTAGTTTAGTTTGGGCCTGGAGATGGCCGCTAGTCTTTATTTTAGTTTAGTTTGGTCCTGGAGATGGCTGCTAGTCTTTATTTTAGTTTAGTTTAGTTTGGGCCTGGAGATGGCTGCTAGTCTTTATTTTAGTTTAGTTTGGTCCTGGAGATGGCTGCTAGTCTTTATTTTAGTTTAGTTTAGTTTGGGCCTGGAGATGGCTGCTAGTCTTTATTTTAGTTTAGTTTGGGCCTGGAGATGGCTGCTAGTCTTTATTTTAGTTTAGTTTGGGCCTGGAGATGGCCGCTAGTCTTTATTTTAGTTTAGTTTGGGCCTGGAGATGGCCGCTAGTCTTTATTTTAGTTTAGTTTGGGCCTGGAGATGGCCGCTAGTCTTTATTTTAGTTTAGTTTGGGCCTGGAGATGGCCGCTAGTCTTTATTTTAGTTTAGTTTGGGCCTGGAGATGGCCGCTAGTCTTTATTTTAGTTTAGTTTGGGCCTGGAGATGGCCGCTAGTCTTTATTTTAGTTTAGTTTGGGCCTGGAGATAGCCGCTAGTCTTTATTTTAGTTTAGTTTGGGCCTGGAGATGGCCGCTAGTCTTTATTTTAGTTTAGTTTGGGCCTGGAGATGGCCGCTAGTCTTTATTTTAGTTTAGTTTGGGCCTGGAGATGGCCGCTAGTCTTTATTTTAGTTTAGTTTGGGCCTGGAGATGGCCGCTAGTCTTTATTTTAGTTTAGTTTGGGCCTGGAGATGGCCGCTAGTCTTTATTTTAGTTTAGTTTGGGCCTGGAGATAGCTGCTAGTCTTTATTTTAGTTTAGTTTGGGCCTGGAGATGGCTGCTAGTCTTTATTTTAGTTTAGTTTGAGCCTGGAGATGGCCGCTAGTCTTTATTTTAGTTTAGTTTGGGCCTGGAGATGGCCGCTAGTCTTTATTTTAGTTTAGTTTGGGCCTGGAGATGGCCGCTAGTCTTTATTTTAGTTTAGTTTGGGCCTGGAGATGGCCGCTAGTCTTTATTTTAGTTTAGTTTGGGCCTGGAGATGGCCGCTAGTCTTTATTTTAGTTTAGTTTGGGCCTGGAGATGGCCGCTAGTCTTTATTTTAGTTTAGTTTAGTTTGGGCCTGGAGATGGCCGCTAGTCTTTATTTTAGTTTAGTTTGGTCCTGGAGATGGCCGCTAGTCTTTATTTTAGTTTAGTTTGGGCCTGGAGATGGCCGATAGTCTTTATTTTAGTTTAGTTTGGGCCTGGAGATGGCGGCTAGTCTTTATTTTAGTTTAGTTTGGGCCTGGAGATGGCCGCTAGTCTTTATTTTAGTTTAGTTTAGTTTGGGCCTGGAGATGGCTGCTAGTCTTTATTTTAGTTTAGTTTGGGCCTGGAGATGGCTGCTAGTCTTTATTTTAGTTTAGTTTGGGCCTGGAGATGGCCGCTAGTCTTTATTTTAGTTTAGTTTGGGCCTGGAGATGGCCGCTAGTCTTTATTTTAGTTTAGTTTGGGCCTGGAGATGGCCGCTAGTCTTTATTTTAGTTTAGTTTGGGCCTGGAGATGGCCGCTAGTCTTTATTTTAGTTTAGTTTAGTTTGGGCCTGGAGATGGCCGCTAGTCTTTATTTTAGTTTAGTTTGGTCCTGGAGATGGCTGCTAGTCTTTATTTTAGTTTAGTTTAGTTTGGGCCTGGAGATGGCTGCTAGTCTTTATTTTAGTTTAGTTTGGTCCTGGAGATGGCTGCTAGTCTTTATTTTAGTTTAGTTTAGTTTGGGCCTGGAGATGGCTGCTAGTCTTTATTTTAGTTTAGTTTGGGCCTGGAGATGGCTGCTAGTCTTTATTTTAGTTTAGTTTGGGCCTGGAGATGGCCGCTAGTCTTTATTTTAGTTTAGTTTGGGCCTGGAGATAGCCGCTAGTCTTTATTTTAGTTTAGTTTGGGCCTGGAGATGGCCGCTAGTCTTTATTTTAGTTTAGTTTGGGCCTGGAGATGGCCGCTAGTCTTTATTTTAGTTTAGTTTGGGCCTGGAGATGGCCGCTAGTCTTTATTTTAGTTTAGTTTGGGCCTGGAGATGGCCGCTAGTCTTTATTTTAGTTTAGTTTGGGCCTGGAGATGGCCGCTAGTCTTTATTTTAGTTTAGTTTGGGCCTGGAGATGGCCGCTAGTCTTTATTTTAGTTTAGTTTGGGCCTGGAGATGGCCGCTAGTCTTTATTTTAGTTTAGTTTGGGCCTGGAGATGGCCGCTAGTCTTTAGTTTAGTTTAGTTTGGGCCTGGAGATGGCCGCTAGTCTTTATTTTAGTTTAGTTTGGGCCTGGAGATGGCTGCTAGTCTTTATTTTAGTTTAGTTTGGGCCTGGAGATGGCCGCTAGTCTTTATTTTAGTTTAGTTTGGGCCTGGAGATGGCCGCTAGTCTTTATTTTAGTTTGGGCCTGGAGATGGCCGGTAGTCTTTATTTTAGTTTAGTTTGGGCCTGGAGATGGCCGCTAGTCTTTATTTTAGTTTAGTTTGGGCCTGGAGATGGCTGCTAGTCTTTATTTTAGTTTAGTTTGGGCCTGGAGATGGCCACTAGTCTTTATTTTAGTTTAGTTTAGTTTGGGCCTGGAGATGGCTGCTAGTCTTTATTTTAGTTTAGTTTGGGCCTGGAGATGGCCGCTAGTCTTTAGTTTAGTTTAGTTTGGGCCTGGAGATAGCCGCTAGTCTTTATTTTAGTTTAGTTTGGGCCTGGAGATGGACGCTAGTCTTTATTTTAGTTTGGGCCTGGAGATGGCTGCTAGTCTTTAGTTTAGTTTAGTTTGGGCCTGGAGATAGCCGCTAGTCTTTATTTTAGTTTAGTTTGGGCCTGGAGATGGACGCTAGTCTTTATTTTAGTTTGGGCCTGGAGATGGCTGCTAGTCTTTATTTTAGTTTAGTTTGGGCCTGGAGATGGCCGCTAGTCTTTATTTTAGTTTAGTTTGGGCCTGGAGATAGCCGCTAGTCTTTATTTTAGTTTAGTTTGGGCCTGGAGATGGCCGCTAGTCTTTATTTTAGTTTAGTTTGGGCCTGGAGATGGCCGCTAGTCTTTATTTTAGTTTGGGCCTGGAGATGGCTGCTAGTCTTTATTTTAGTTTAGTTTGGGCCTGGAGATGGCTGCTAGTCTTTATTTTAGTTTAGTTTGGGCCTGGAGATGGCCGCTAGTCTTTATTTTAGTTTAGTTTGGGCCTGGAGATGGCCGCTAGTCTTTATTTTAGTTTGGGCCTGGAGATGGCCGCTAGTCTTTATTTTAGTTTAGTTTGGGCCTGGAGATGGCCGCTAGTCTTTATTTTAGTTTAGTTTGGGCCTGGAGATGGACGCTAGTCTTTATTTTAGTTTGGGCCTGGAGATGGCCGCTAGTCTTTATTTTAGTTTAGTTTGGGCCTGGAGATGGCCGCTAGTCTTTATTTTAGTTTAGTTTGGGCCTGGAGATGGACGCTAGTCTTTATTTTAGTTTGGGCCTGGAGATGGCTGCTAGTCTTTATTTTAGTTTAGTTTGGGCCTGGAGATGGCTGCTAGTCTTTATTTTAGTTTGGGCCTGGAGATGGCTGCTAGTCTTTATTTTAGTTTAGTTTGGGCCTGGAGATGGCTGCTAGTCTTTATTTTAGTTTAGTTTGGGCCTGGAGATGGCCGCTAGTCTTTATTTTAGTTTAGTTTGGGCCTGGAGATAGCCGCTAGTCTTTATTTTAGTTTAGTTTGGGCCTGGAGATGGCCGCTAGTCTTTATTTTAGTTTAGTTTGGGCCTGGAGATGGCCGCTAGTCTTTATTTTAGTTTAGTTTGGGCCTGGAGATGGCCGCTAGTCTTTATTTTAGTTTAGTTTGGGCCTGGAGATGGCCGCTAGTCTTTATTTTAGTTTAGTTTGGGCCTGGAGATGGCCGCTAGTCTTTATTTTAGTTTAGTTTGGGCCTGGAGATGGCCGCTAGTCTTTATTTTAGTTTAGTTTGGGCCTGGAGATAGCCGCTAGTCTTTATTTTAGTTTAGTTTGGGCCTGGAGATGGCCGCTAGTCTTTATTTTTAGTTTAGTTTGGGCCTGGAGATGGCTGCTAGTCTTTATTTTAGTTTAGTTTGGGACTGGAGATGGCTGGTAGTCTTTATTTTAGTTTGGGCCTGGAGATGGCTGCTAGTCTTTATTTTAGTTTAGTTTGGGCCTGGAGATGGCTGCTAGTCTTTATTTTAGTTTAGTTTGGGCCTGGAGATGGACGCTAGTCTTTATTTTAGTTTGGGCCTGGAGATGGCTGCTAGTCTTTATTTTAGTTTAGTTTGGGCCTGGAGATGGCTGCTAGTCTTTATTTTAGTTTAGTTTGGGCCTGGAGATGGCCGCTAGTCTTTATTTTAGTTTAGTTTGGGCCTGGAGATGGCTGCTAGTCTTTATTTTAGTTTAGTTTGGGCCTGGAGATGGCTGCTAGTCTTTATTTTAGTTTAGTTTGGGCCTGGAGATGGCCGCTAGTCTTTATTTTAGTTTAGTTTGGGCCTGGAGATGGCCGCTAGTCTTTATTTTAGTTTAGTTTAGGCCTGGAGATGGCCGCTAGTCTTTAGTTTAGTTTAGTTTGGGCCTGGAGATGGCTGGTAGTCTTTATTTTAGTTTAGTTTGGGCCTGGAGATGGCCGGTAGTCTTTATTTTAGTTTAGTTTGGGCCTGGAGATGGCCGCTAGTCTTTATTTTAGTTTAGTTTGGGCCTGGAGATGGCCGCTAGTCTTTATTTTAGTTTAGTTTGGGCCTGGAGATGGCCGCTAGTCTTTATTTTAGTATAGTTTAGTTTGGGCCTGGAGATGGCCGCTAGTCTTTATTTTAGTTTAGTTTGGGCCTGGAGATGGCCGCTAGTCTTTAGTTTAGTTTGGGCCTGGAGATGGCTGCTAGTCTTTATTTTAGTTTAGTTTGGGCCTGGAGATGGCCGCTAGTCTTTATTTTAGTTTAGTTTGGGCCTGGAGATGGCCGCTAGTCTTTAGTTTAGTTTGGGCCTGGAGATGGCTGCTAGTCTTTATTTTAGTTTAGTTTGGGCCTGGAGATGGCCGCTAGTCTTTATTTTAGTTTAGTTTGGGCCTGGAGATGGCCGGTATTCTTTATTTTAGTTTAGTTTGGGCCTGGAGATAGCCGCTAGTCTTTAGTTTAGTTTAGTTTGGGCCTGGAGATGGCCGCTAGTCTTTATATTAGTTTAGTTTGGGCCTGGAGATGGCCGCTAGTCTTTATTTTAGTTTAGTTTGGGCCTGGAGATAGCCGCTAGTCTTTATTTTAGTTTAGTTTGGGCCTGGAGATGGCTGCTAGTCTTTATTTTAGTTTAGTTTGGGCCTGGAGATGGCTGCTAGTCTTTATTTTAGTTTAGTTTGGGCCTGGAGATGGCCGCTAGTCTTTATTTTAGTTTAGTTTGGGCCTGGAGATGGCTGCTAGTCTTTATTTTAGTTTAGTTTGGGCCTGGAGATGGACGCTAGTCTTTATTTTAGTTTAGTTTGGGCCTGGAGATAGCTGCTAGTCTTTATTTTAGTTTAGTTTAGTTTGGGCCTGGAGATGGCCGCTAGTCTTTATTTTAGTTTAGTTTGGGCCTGGAGATGGCCGCTAGTCTTTATTTTAGTTTAGTTTGGGCCTGGAGATAGCCGCTAGTCTTTATTTTAGTTTAGTTTGGGCCTGGAGATGGCTGCTAGTCTTTATTTTAGTTTAGTTTAGTTTGGGCCTGGAGATGGCTGGTAGTCTTTATTTTAGTTTAGTTTGGGCCTGGAGATGGCCGCTAGTCTTTTTTTTAGTTTAGTTTGGGCCTGGAGATGGCCGCTAGTCTTTATTTTAGTTTAGTTTGGGCCTGGAGATGGCCGCTAGTCTTTATTTTAGTTTAGTTTGGGCTTGGAGATGGCCGCTAGTCTTTAGTTTAGTTTAGTTTGGGCCTGGAGATGGCTGTAGTCTTTATTTTAGTTTAGTTTGGGCCTGGAGATGGCCGCTAGTCTTTATTTTAGTTTAGTTTGGGCCTGGAGATGGCCGCTAGTCTTTATTTTAGTTTAGTTTGGGCCTGGAGATGGCCGCTAGTCTATATTTTAGTTTAGTTTAGTTTGGGCCTGGAGATGGCTGCTAGTCTTTATTTTAGTTTAGTTTGGGCCTGGAGATGGCCGCTAGTCTTTAGTTTAGTTTGGGCCTGGAGATGGCCGCTAGTCTTTATTTTAGTTTAGTTTGGGCCTGGAGATGGCCGCTAGTCTTTATTTTAGTTTAGTTTGGGCCTGGAGATGGCCGCTAGTCTTTATTTTAGTTTAGTTTGGGCCTGGAGATGGCTGCTAGTCTTTATTTTAGTTTAGTTTGGGCCTGGAGATGGCTGCTAGTCTTTATTTTAGTTTAGTTTGGGCCTGGAGATGGCCGCTAGTCTTTATTTTAGTTTAGTTTGGGCCTGGAGATGGCTGCTAGTCTTTATTTTAGTTTAGTTTGGGCCTGGAGATGGCCGCTAGTCTTTATTTTAGTTTAGTTTGGGCCTGGAGATGGCCGCTAGTCTTTATTTTAGTTTAGTTTGGGCCTGGAGATGGTCGCTAGTCTTTATTTTAGTTTAGTTTGGGCCTGGAGATGGCTGCTAGTCTTTATTTTAGTTTAGTTTGGGCCTGGAGATGGCCGCTAGTCTTTATTTTAGTTTAGTTTGGGCCTGGAGATGGCTGCTAGTCTTTATTTTAGTTTAGTTTGGGCCTGGAGATGGCTTTATTTATCTTTATTTTAGTTTAGTTTGGGCCTGGAGATGGCTGCTAGTCTTTATTTTAGTTTAGTTTGGGTCTGGAGATGGCCGCTAGTCTTTATTTTAGTTTAGTTTGGGCCTGGAGATGGCTGCTAGTCTTTATTTTAGTTTAGTTTGGGCCTGGAGATGGCCGCTAGTCTTTATTTTAGTTTAGTTTGGGCCTGGAGATGGCTGCTAGTCTTTATTTTAGTTTAGTTTGGGCCTGGAGATGGCCGCTAGTCTTTATTTTAGTTTAGTTTGGGCCTGGAGATGGCCGCTAGTCTTTATTTTAGTTTAGTTTGGGTATTTTAGTTTAGTTTGGGCCTGGAGATGGCTTTATTTATCTTTATTTTAGTTTAGTTTGGGCCTGGAGATGGCTGCTAGTCTTTATTTTAGTTTAGTTTGGGCCTGGAGATGGCTTTATTTATCTTTATTTTAGTTTAGTTTGGGCCTGGAGATGGCTGCTAGTCTTTATTTTAGTTTAGTTTGGGCCTGGAGATGGCTGCTAGTCTTTATTTTAGTTTAGTTTAGTTTGGGCCTGGAGATGGCCGCTAGTCTTTATTTTAGTTTAGTTTGGGCCTGGAGATGGCTGCTAGTCTTTATTTTAGTTTAGTTTGGGCCTGGAGATGGCCGCTAGTCTTTATTTTAGTTTAGTTTGGGCCTGGAGATGGCCGCTGGTCTTTATTTTAGTTTAGTTTGGGCCTGGAGATGGCCGCTAGTCTTTATTTTAGTTTAGTTTGGGCCTGGAGATGGCCGCTAGTCTTTATTTTAGTTTAGTTTGGGCCTGGAGATGGCCGCTAGTCTTTATTTTAGTTTAGTTTGGGCCTGGAGATGGCTGCTAGTCTTTATTTTAGTTTAGTTTGGGCCTGGAGATGGCTGCTAGTCTTTATTTTAGTTTAGTTTGGGCCTGGAGATAGCCGCTAGTCTTTATTTTAGTTTGGGCCTGGAGATGGCCGCTAGTCTTTATTTTAGTTTAGTTTGGGCCTGGAGATGGCTGCTAGTCTTTATTTTAGTTTGGGCCTGGAGATGGCCGCTAGTCTTTATTTTAGTTTAGTTTGGGCCTGGAGATGGCCGCTAGTCTTTATTTTAGTTTAGTTTGGGCCTGGAGATGGCTGCTAGTCTTTATTTTAGTTTAGTTTGGGCCTGGAGATAGCCGCTAGTCTTTATTTTAGTTTAGTTTGGGCCTGGAGATGGCCGCTAGTCTTTATTTTAGTTTAGTTTGGGCCTGGAGATGGCTGCTAGTCTTTATTTTAGTTTAGTTTGGGCCTGGAGATGGCTGCTAGTCTTTATTTTAGTTTAGTTTGGGCCTGGAGATGGCCGCTAGTCTTTATTTTAGTTTAGTTTGGGCCTGGAGATGGCTGCTAGTCTTTATTTTAGTTTAGTTTGGGCCTGGAGATAGCCGCTAGTCTTTATTTTAGTTTAGTTTGGGTCTGGAGATGGCTGCTAGTCTTTATTTTAGTTTAGTTTGGGCCTGGAGATGGCTGCTAGTCTTTATTTTAGTTTAGTTTGGGCCTGGAGATGGCTGCTAGTCTTTATTTTAGTTTAGTTTGGGCCTGGAGATGGCTGCTAGTCTTTATTTTAGTTTAGTTTGGGCCTGGAGATGGCTGCTAGTCTTTATTTTATTTTAGTTTAGTTTGGGCCTGGAGATGGCTGGTAGTCTTTATTTTAGTTTAGTTTGGGCCTGGAGATGGCCGCTAGTCTTTATTTTAGTTTAGTTTGGGCCTGGAGATGGCTGCTAGTCTTTATTTTAGTTTAGTTTAGTTTGGGCCTGGAGATGGCTGCTAGTCTTTATTTTAGTTTAGTTTGGGCCTGGAGATGGCCGCTAGTCTTTATTTTAGTTTAGTTTGGGTCTGGAGATGGCCGCTAGTCTTTATTTTAGTTTAGTTTGGGCCTGGAGATGGCTGCTAGTCTTTATTTTAGTTTAGTTTGGGCCTGGAGATGGCCGCTAGTCTTTATTTTAGTTTAGTTTGGGTCTGGAGATGGCCGCTAGTCTTTATTTTAGTTTAGTTTGGGCCTGGAGATGGCTGCTAGTCTTTATTTTAGTTTAGTTTGGGCCTGGAGATGGCCGCTAGTCTTTATTTTAGTTTAGTTTGGGCCTGGAGATGGCTGCTAGTCTTTATTTTAGTTTAGTTTGGGCCTGGAGATGGCCGCTAGTCTTTATTTTAGTTTAGTTTGGGCCTGGAGATGGCTGCTAGTCTTTATTTTAGTTTAGTTTGGGCCTGGAGATGGCCGCTAGTCTTTATTTTAGTTTAGTTTGGGCCTGGAGATGGCCGCTAGTCTTTATTTTAGTTTAGTTTGGGTATTTTAGTTTAGTTTGGGCCTGGAGATGGCCGCTAGTCTTTATATTAGTTTAGTTTGGGCCTGGAGATGGCTGCTAGTCTTTATTTTAGTTTAGTTTGGGCCTGGAGATGGCCGCTAGTCTTTATTTTAGTTTAGTTTGGGCCTGGAGATGGCCACTAGTCTTTATTTTAGTTTGGTTTGGGCCTGGAGATGGCTGCTAGTCTTTATTTTAGTTTAGTTTGGGCCTGGAGATGGCTGCTAGTCTTTATTTTAGTTTAGTTTGGGCCTGGAGATGGCCGCTATTCTTTATTTTAGTTTAGTTTGGGCCTGGAGATAGCCGCTAGTCTTTATTTTAGTTTAGTTTGGGCCTGGAGATGGCCGCTAGTCTTTATTTTAGTTTTAAGGAGACCTTAATTGACTGTAGGCCTTTTGTTTTCAAAGTATATTCATTGATTTCAGTAGTATTGATTGACTTAATTATATTGAGTTTCTGGAATTGGTTGTTTGCTTTTGCAGGCCTAAGTTTGTGTAAGTTTGTGCACACCCCTGATTAGGACATCACTTTGTTGAGCAGTGGTTTTGAGCAGGGTTTGGCTTGCTCGGCTGTGTCTCATCCGCTGGCTATTTTGCTTTAAATTGTATATTGTTTGTGAGCGTTTTGTGGTGGTCTTTGTGGCCTTAAGCCTATATTGCTTTTGCAATTTATTTTTTGCGCTCTTTTGTCGCTTTGCGGTGATTTCTTTATACAATTGGTAAAGCCCTAGTTCTAAATGGAGTTTAATTTAGACGAGTTTGTTAAGCAGCCTTCCCTTGATGTTTTTGTTAAATGCACAAAGGATAGTTTAATTGATATTGCTGATCACTACAATATCAAAGTCTCCAGTACTAAGGCTAAAAGGACAGTTAAATCTGAGTTGTGGGCAGCATTGTTTGACGAAGGTATTTTTCCTGACCCCAGTATGGTTCTGGTACTTCACCTGATGCTGATCAGAGCGTTAGGAAGTTGGAGCTAGAGCTGCGCCGCATAGAGTTGCAGGACAAGGAAAATGATGGGACAGCTAAACTTAAAGAGCACGGGCCTCATTTAAAATGGACTGCCTAGGATTCATACTAAAAGTGCACGTACGCTCAAAAGCCGAAAATGCCGGGCGCAAAAAAAAATCTGGATCAATAAAACCATGTGCACGCAGATTTGCACGCAACGTTCCTTTATGAATCACAGTCCAGCTGGAAGGCTGCGTAGCTGAATCCCCGCCCTGTACACGCCCATAAATGCATATGGATGAGCCTACTGAGCATGCGCAGTGGCTTCCTGCAGCCTGTTTGGCGTCAGAATGAATGAGAAGTAGCAGCCACCGTGACACTGACTTTCACGGAGACAGAGATGTTGTAGATGATGTGGAGGACAGGAAAACCACATTATTTGGTGGTCACAGTAAAAGTTAGAATAAGTATATGAACGTGCACCATACACCTGCACGTAAAGGTTTCACGCGCGCGTAAAACTCATATATATGAAAAAAGATCTGAGTCCCTTTAGGGGCTCCGTGGGGCTCCCTAAACGCAGCCCCTCATTTGTTCTGTCCTAAAGCGGGTGAAGAAGAGGCTGCAGCTCCAGCAGCACCAGAGTCCTGACTGACTGAGCTTCACACACAGAGGACACGATCAGCGCTATTTTATTTCATTATTTTATTATTTTAAGTCTGATATATGTTGTGATAGGCCTATGTGATGACATTATTAAGAGTATGACATGAATCTGGCTTCATTTCACCACCTCACAGCCTGCCTCGCCAGTTCCCCGTGTCTTAAGTAAATTCTTACGGGAGGGTCTGAGTTGCCGTAAAGTTAAGCAGATTTTTCGGTTAGTTTTTTCTTTTTAGATCCGAGGATTTGCGTAGAAGGTGGCTTCCGCAACTTTCAGGCGCTTTTTCTGCGCAAGCAAGCTTTATAGATGAGGCCCCAGGTGCTTAAACTTAAAATGAGAGAGATGGAGTTAGCAGAGTTAAGAGAGCAGACTAACCTGAGAGAGATGGAGTTGAGAGAGCAGACTAACCTGAGAGATGGAGTTAAGAGAGCAGACTAACCTGAGAGAGATGGAGTTGAGAGAGTTGAGAGAGCAGATTAACCTGAGAGAGATGGAGTTGAGAGAGCAGACTAACCTGAGAGAGATGGAGTTGAGAGAGCAGACTAACCTGAGAGAGATGGAGTTGAGAGAGCAGACTAACCTGAGAGAGATGGAGTTGAGAGAGTTAAGAGAGCAGACTAACCTGAGAGATGGAGTTAAGAGAGCAGACTAACCTGAGAGAGATGGAGTTAAGAGAGCAGACTAACCTGAGAGAGATGGAGTTGAGAGAGTTGAGAGAGCAGATTAACCTGAGAGAGATGGAGTTGAGAGAGCAGACTAACCTGAGAGAGATGGAGTTGAGAGAGCAGACTAACCTGAGAGAGATGGAGTTGAGAGAGCAGACTAACCTGAGAGAGATGGAGTTGAGAGAGCAGACTAACCTGAGAGAGATGGAGTTGAGAGAGCAGACTAACCTGAGAGAGATGGAGTTGAGAGAGCAGACTAACCTGAGAGAGATGGAGTTGAGAGAGCAGACTAACCTGAGAGAGATGGAGTTGGCAGAGTTGAGAGAGCAGACTAACCTGAGAGATGGAGTTGAGAGAGCAGACTAACCTGAGAGAGATGGAGTTGAGAGAGTTGAGAGAGCAGACTAACCTAAGAGAGATGGAGTTGAGAGAGTTGAGAGAGCAGACTAACCTAAGAGAGATGGAGTTGAGAGAGTTGAGAGAGCAGACTAACCTGAGAGAGATGGAGTTGAGAGAGCAGACTAACCTGAGAGAGATGGAGTTGAGAGAGCAGACTAACCTGAGAGAGATGGAGTTAAGAGAGTTAAGAGAGCAGACTAACCTGAGAGAGATGGAGTTGAGAGAGTTGAGAGAGCAGACTAACCTGAGAGAGATGGAGTTGAGAGAGTTAAGAGAGCAGACTAACCTGAGAGAGATGGAGTTGAGAGAGTTGAGAGAGCAGACTAACCTGAGAGAGATGGAGTTGAGAGAGCAGACTAACCTGAGAGAGATGGAGTTGAGAGAGCAGACTAACCTGAGAGAGATGGAGTTGAGAGAGCAGACTAACCTGAGAGAGATGGAGTTGAGAGAGCAGACTAACCTGAGAGAGATGGAGTTGAGAGAGTTGAGAGAGCAGACTAACCTGAGAGAGATGGAGTTGAGAGAGCAGACTAACCTGAGAGAGATGGAGTTGAGAGAGCAGACTAACCTGAGAGAGATGGAGTTAAGAGAGCAGACTAACCTGAGAGAGATGGAGTTGAGAGAGCAGACTAACCTAAGAGAGATGGAGTTGAGAGAGTTGAGAGAGCAGACTAACCTGAGAGAGATGGAGTTGAGAGAGCAGACTAACCTGAGAGAGATGGAGTTGAGAGAGCAGACTAACCTGAGAGAGATGGAGTTGAGAGAGCAGACTAACCTGAGAGAGATGGAGTTGAGAGAGCAGACTAACCTGAGAGAGATGGAGTTGAGAGAGCAGACTAACCTGAGAGAGATGGAGTTGAGAGAGCAGACTAACCTGAGAGAGATGGAGTTGAGAGAGTTAAGAGAGCAGACTAACCTGAGAGATGGAGTTAAGAGAGCAGACTAACCTGAGAGAGATGGAGTTGAGAGAGTTGAGAGAGCAGATTAACCTGAGAGAGATGGAGTTGAGAGAGCAGACTAACCTGAGAGAGATGGAGTTGAGAGAGCAGACTAACCTGAGAGAGATGGAGTTGAGAGAGCAGACTAACCTGAGAGAGATGGAGTTGAGAGAGCAGACTAACCTGAGAGAGATGGAGTTGAGAGAGCAGACTAACCTGAGAGAGATGGAGTTGAGAGAGCAGACTAACCTGAGAGAGATGGAGTTGAGAGAGCAGACTAACCTGAGAGATGGAGTTGAGAGAGCAGACTAACCTGAGAGAGATGGAGTTGAGAGAGCAGACTAACCTGAGAGAGATGGAGTTGAGAGAGCAGACTAACCTGAGAGAGATGGAGTTGAGAGAGCAGACTAACCTGAGAGAGATGGAGTTGAGAGAGCAGACTAACCTGAGAGAGATGGAGTTGAGAGAGTTGAGAGAGCAGACTAACCTGAGAGAGATGGAGTTGAGAGAGCAGACTAACCTGAGAGAGATGGAGTTGAGAGAGCAGACTAACCTGAGAGAGATGGAGTTAAGAGAGCAGACTAACCTGAGAGAGATGGAGTTGAGAGAGCAGACTAACCTAAGAGAGATGGAGTTGAGAGAGTTGAGAGAGCAGACTAACCTGAGAGAGATGGAGTTGAGAGAGCAGACTAACTGAGAAATACGTTTGAAGGAGTTAGAACTCAATCAGCCTGCTCCTCATGTCAGTGTTGCACGACCTGATTTTGATATTAATAAATGCATCCGTATGGTTCCTCCCTTTAATGTTAAATCAGCAGATGATTGTCTTGACTATGATAAGGTTAAAGCTGCGGTACTCAGGTCTTTTGAATTGGTGCCTGAAGCCGACAGGCAGAGGTTCTGCAAGTTTAGAAAATCTGACAATCACACATTTGCAGAGTTTGGCCGGGAGAAGGAAGCTCTATTTGACCGCTGGTGTCAGTCATCAACAGTCACTGAGTTTGACCAGTTGCGTGAGCTCATTTTACTGCAGGAGTTTAAAAACTGCCTATCAGATAGGCTTGAACCTATGTCAATGAGCAAAAGGCTAGTACTCTTTCAGCTGCAGCTGTCCTCGCCCTAACCTAACCCTAACCCTCGCGGATGAGTATGCTCACCCACAAGGACAGTTTTGATAAAGAGCGTGGTTCTAATCCTCCAGGGCGTAAACCGTCTCTTCTCACTCAGACAAATCAGACTCTTCTCACTTAGTCTCAGTAAAATCTTTTGCTAAACGGGAGCAGAAGTCAGAAAAGTCGGAGGGGGGGGGGGGGCAGGGCTCCAGACTAACTTTTCCACAGGTAGCACTGGTGCCACCTAGCTTTTCATTTAGTAGCACCAAAACGAATTAGGTAGCACCATATTTTTCATTGCTAACATTAGTTAAATTATTAAGCATTAATTACCTGTTTACAGATTAACAATCATTATGTATAGGAAACACATATAGCCTACAGTTAGGCTAATTAATGTTTACTAGTCAGAGTTAGTTAATAAATTAAAAGTTGGATAATATAATTTATATAAATGCTTAGTAATGTTAATGTACTAACTAATGTTAGGCTAATTGAGGTGACTTTATGGTAAAGTGTTACCTCTGTGTGTTTTTATAAGATACCTGATCATTTACCTACAACAATGAGACACACTCCTTACCTTCTGCATGAGCGTGTTCAACCTCAATGTGGCCAATAAGCAAATTGCAGATTAAGCAAAAAATAAGCAGAAAATTAGAATATTGTGATAAAGTCCTTTATTTTCTGTAATGCAAAAATGTCATCCATTCTGGTTTCATTACAAATCAACTGAAATATTGCAAGCCTTTTATTATTTTAATATTGCTGATCATGGTTTACAGCTTAAGAAAACTCAAATATCCTATCTCAAAAAATTAGAATATTCTGGGAATCTTAATCTTAAACTGTAAACCATAATCAACAATATTAAAATAATAAAAGGCTTGCAATATTTCAGTTGATTTGTAATGAATCCAGAATGGATGACATTTTTGTTTTTTGTAATTGCATTACAGAAAATAAAGGACTTTATCACAATATTCTAATTTTCTGAGACAGTCCTGTAAACTTGCTGGCGTGGTTGTGCTTGAACCACTTCTGAATATCCATGTTAGTTTGTGTTAACGGAGCAGCAGAGAGCAGCGTCTTGCTGCTGCAGGAAGCAGATCAGTGACGGACACTGGCTGATTTATGGTTCCGCGCTGCACCAACGCAGATCTTACGGCGTAGGATACGCGGGGACGCGAAGGTACGGTGCGCGTCGCCGCGTAAGCGCCGTAGGGTACGCCGTCGATTTAACGCGGACCATAAATGAGGCTTAACGCGGGCGCATTTGTCAGTTTTCTTTTCGTCTTTTCAACTGAGAAACACATAAACTGAGGGTGCAATGCTGATGCTTATGCACCCTCGTAGAACCGGGCCTGCCTGTCCCTCGTATCTTAACCACGGGAACTGGCCAGAAAGCTGTACTTTTTTTTCTTCTCCCCGCTCTCCCCCGCCTCTTTCTCCAACCTGTCACTCTCTTCATCAGAAGAAGAAGAATCCACGATTCTTGTCGCTCCCTCTGCTGACCCTTCTTCTTCTTCTCCTCCTCCACCAGCCTCTGGCACATTTTTCTTCTTAAAAGAATTGACTATAGACCGCTTCATACTGCATCTGCTTTGTTTACCTTTTTGAGCGCGCTGCGTGTACGCGCGCGTTAACGCACTAACGCAGCCGGGTGGGAATTTTTTTTTTTCCCACTAGTCCTGTTGCAGGTAGCACCGGAGCGACCTCATTACATTTTAACTCGCACCTTAATAAATTAGGTTGCATATGCGACCTAATAGGTCGCACTCTGGAGCCCTGGGGGGGCAAGGGAAAGGACGGCAACAGTGGGAGGAAACAACGATGGATCCTTCAAACGGCGGGAAAACAAGCTGCATTTGTTGCTGCATTTGAAGGACCTTCCAAACGGGACAGCCTTCCAAACGGGACAGCCTTCCAAACGGGACAGCCTTCCAGATGGGACAGCCTTCCAAACGGGACAGCCTTCCAAACGGGACAGCCTTCTAAACGGGACAGCCTTCCAAACGGGACAGCCTTCCAAACGGGACAGCCTTCCAGACGGGACAGCCTTCCAGACGGGACAGCCTTCAGCCGCTGTGACGTAATCGGCTTCAAATCCAGCCCTGAAGGACCTGGGGCCTCATCTATAAAGCTTGCTTGCGCAGAAAAAGCGGCTGAAAGTTGCGGAAGCCGCCATCTACGCAAAGCCTCGGATCTAAAAAGAAAAAACTAACCGAAAAATCTGCTTATCTTTACGGCAACCAGGACCCTCCCGTAAGAATTTACTTAAGACACGTCTTGTTGAGCTACTTAGCTTTTTATTTATTTTAGATATATATTTATTTATTTTTCTACACTATATTTATTGAAATGTTTTCAATTATTACAACCATACAGTTAAATCTGTTAATAAAATAGAAAAACAAAGAAACACAAACATAGCAGACATAAAGATAAAGATACAGAACCCCCCCCCCCCTATCCAATCAGAACCCCCCCCTATCCAATCAGAACCCCCCCTATCCAATCAGAACCCCCCCTATCCAATCAGAACCCCCCCTATCCAATCAGAACCCCCCTATCCAATCAGAACCCCCCTATCCAATCAGAACCCCCCCTATCCAATCAGAACCCCCCTATCCAATCAGAACCCCCCTATCCAATCAGAACCCCCCCTATCCAATCAGAACCCCCCCTATCCAATCAGAACCCCCCCTATCCAATCAGAACCCCCCTATCCAATCAGAACCCCCCCTATCCAATCAGAACCCCCCTATCCAATCAGAACCCCCCCTATCCAATCAGAACCCCCCCTATCCAATCAGAACCCCCCTATCCAATCAGAACCCCCCCTATCCAATCAGAACCCCCCTATCCAATCAGAACCCCCCCTATCCAATCAGAACCCCCCTATCCAATCAGAACCCCCCCTATCCAATCAGAATCCCCCTCCATCCAATCATTGCGTTTTTTCGTGTGTTTTGCGTGCGTTGGTGCGTGTTTGCGTACGTTTTGCGTGCGTTTTGCGTGCGTTTTGCGTGCGTTTTTGCATCCGTTTTTTCGTGCGTTCGCGCGTTTTTTCGCACGTTTTTTCGTGCGTTTTTTCGTGCGTTTTTTCGTGCGTTTTGCGTGCGTTTTGCATGCGTTCGTGCGTTTTTTCGTGTGTTCGTGCGCTTCTTCGTGCGCTTTTACGTTTTTTCGCAAAAAAACGCACGAAAAAACACACGGAAAAACGTATGAAAGTACGTTTTTTCGCGCGTTACGAAAGTACGTTTTTTCGTGCGTTTTTTCGGACGTTTTGCGTGCGTTTTTCCGTGCGTTTTGCGTGCGTTTTGCGTGCGTTTTGCGTGCGTTTTGCGTGCGTTTTGCGTGCGTTTTGCGTGCGTTTTGCGTGCGTTTTGCGTGCGTTTTGCGTGCGTTTTGCGTGCGTTTTGCGTGCGTTTTGCGTGCGTTTTGCGTGCCTTTTGCGTACGTTTTGCGTGCGTTTTGCGTGCGTTTGGCGTGCGTTTGGCGTGCGTTTTTGCATCCGTCTTTTCGTGCGTTCGCGCGTTTTTTCGCGCGTTTTTTCGTGCGTTTTGCGTGCGTTTTGCATGCGTTCGTGCGTTTTTCCGTGTGTTCGTGCGCTTCTTCGTGCGCTTTTACGTTTTTTTGCAAAAAACGCACGAAAAAACACACGGAAAAACGTATGAAAGTACGTTTTTTCGCGCGTTACGAAAGTACGTTTTTTCGTGCGTTTTTTCGGACGTTTTGCGTGCGTTTTTCCGTGTGTTTTGCGTGCGTTTTGCGTACGTTTTGCGTGCGTTTTGCGTGCGTTTGGCGTGCGTTTGGCGTGCGTTTTGCGTGCGTTTTGCGTGCGTTTTGCGTGCGTTTTGCGTACGTTTTGCGTGCGTTTTGCGTGCGTTTGGCGTGCGTTTGGCGTGCGTTTTGCGTGCGTTTTGCGTGCGTTTTGCGTACGTTTTGCGTGCGTTTTGCGTGCGTTCGGCGTGCGTTTTGCGTGCGTTTTTGCATCCGTTTTTTCGTGCGTTCGCGCGTTTTTTCGCACGTTTTTTCGTGCGTTTTTGCGTGCGTTTTTTCGTGCGTTATTTTGTGCGTTTTGCGTGCGTTTTGCATGCGTTCGTGCGTTTTTTCGTGTGTTCGTGCGCTTCTTCGTGCGCTTTTACGTTTTTTTGCAAAAAAACGCACGAAAAAACACACGGAAAAACGTATGAAAGTACGTTTTTTCGCGCGTTACGAAAGTACGTTTTTTCGTGCGTTTTTTCGGACGTTTTGCGTGCGTTTTTCCGTGTGTTTTGCGTGTGTTTTGCGTGCGTTTTGCGTGCGTTTTGCGTGCGTTTTGCGTGCGTTTTGCGTACGTTTTTTTGTATGTTTTTTTGTTCGTTTTTTCGTATGCGTGCGTTCGTGCATTTTTGCGTGCGTTTTTTCGTGCGTTGGTGCGCTTTTTCGTGCGTTTTTTGTACGTTTTTTGTACGTTTTTTCGTACGTTTTTTCGTACGCTTTTTCGTATGTTTTTGCGTGCGTTTTTTCGTATGTTTTTGCGTGCGTTTTTTCGTGCGTTCGTTCTTTTGTGCGTTTTCGAAATTTCGACTTTCTTCTCAAAATTTCAACTTTCTTCTCAAAATTTCAACTTTTTTCATCAAAATTTCTATTTTTTCATCACAATTTCAACTTTTTTTTGACTTTTTTCGTCAAAATTTCAACTTTTTTTTGACTTTTCGTCAACATTTCAACTTTTTTTTGACTTTTTTCGTCAACATTTCTACTTTTTTTTTTGACTTTTTTCTCAAAATTTCAACTTTTTCAAGACATAGATAATATTCCCTATCCAATCAGAACCCCCCTATCCAATCAGAACCCCCCTATCCAATCAGAACCCCCCCCCCTATCCAATCAGAACCCCCCCCCCTATCCAATCAGAACCCCCCCCTATCCAATCAGACCCCCCCCTATCCAATCAGAACCCCCCCTATCCAATCAGAAACCCCCCTATCCAATCAGAACCCCCCTATCCAATCAGAACCCCCCCTATCCAATCAGAACCCCCCCTATCCAATCAGAACCCCCCTATCCAATCAGAACCCCCCCCTATCCAATCAGAACCCCCCCTATCCAATCAGAACCCCCCCCTATCCAATCAGAACCCCCCCTATCCAATCAGAACCCCCCTATCCAATCAGAACCCCCCTATCCAATCAGAACCCCCCTATCCAATCAGAACCCCCCCCTATCCAATCAGAACCCCCCCTATCCAATCAGAACCCCCCCCTATCCAATCAGAACCCCCCTATCCAATCAGAACCCCCCCTATCCAATCAGAACCCCCCCCCCCCCTATCCAATCAGAACCCCCCTATCCAATCAGAACCCCCCCCCTATCCAATCAGAACCCCCCCCCCCCCCTATCCAATCAGAACCCCCCCCCCCCCTATCCAATCAGAACCCCCCTATCCAATCAGAACCCCCCCCTATCCAATCAGAACCCCCCCCCCCCCCTATCCAATCAGAACCCCCCTATCCAATCAGAACCCCCCCCCTATCCAATCAGAACCCCCCCCTATCCAATCAGAACCCCCCCCCCCCCTATCCAATCAGAACCCCCCTATCCAATCAGAACCCCCCCCCTATCCAATCAGAACCCCCCCCCCCCCTATCCAATCAGAACCCCCCTATCCAATCAGAACCCCCCCCTATCCAATCAGAACCCCCCTATCCAATCAGAACCCCCCTATCCAATCAGAACCCCCCTATCAATCAGAACCCCCCCTATCCAATCAGAACCCCCCCCTATCCAATCAGAACCCCCCCCTATCCAATCAGAACCCCCCCTATCCAATCAGAACCCCCCTATCCAATCAGAACCCCCCCCTATCCAATCAGAACCCCCCCCTATCCAATCAGAACCCCCCCTATCCAATCAGAACCCCCCCTATCCAATCAGAACCCCCCCTATCCAATCAGAACCCCCCTATCCAATCAGAACCCCCCCCTATCCAATCAGAATCCCCCCCCCTATCCAATCAGAACCCCCCTATCCATCAGAACCCCCTATCAATCAGAACCCCCCCCCTATCCAATCAGAACCCCCCTATCCAATCAGAACCCCCCCTATCCAATCAGAACCCCCCCCTATCCAATCAGAACCCCCCCCTATCCAATCAGAACCCCCCCTATCCAATCAGAACCCCCCTATCCAATCAGAACCCCCCCTATCCAATCAGAACCCCCCTATCCAATCAGAACCCCCCCTATCCAATCAGAACCCCCCCTATCCAATCAGAACCCCCCTATCCAATCAGAACCCCCCCTATCCAATCAGAACCCCCCCTATCCAATCAGAACCCCCCCTATCCAATCAGAACCCCCCTATCCAATCAGAACCCCCCCTATCCAATCAGAATCCCCCTCCATCCAATCATTGCGTTTTTTCGTGTGTTTTGCGTGCGTTGGTGCGTGTTTGCGTACGTTTTGCGTGCGTTTTGCGTGCGTTTTGCGTGCGTTTTTGCATCCGTTTTTTCGTGCGTTCGCGCGTTTTTTCGCACGTTTTTTCGTGCGTTTTTTCGTGCGTTATTTTGTGCGTTTTGCGTGCGTTTTGCATGCGTTCGTGCGTTTTTTCGTGTGTTCGTGCGCTTCTTCGTGCGCTTTTACGTTTTTTCGCAAAAAAAACGCACGAAAAAACACACGGAAAAACGTATGAAAGTACGTTTTTTCGCGCGTTACGAAAGTACGTTTTTTCGTGCGTTTTTTCGGACGTTTTGCGTGCGTTTTTCCGTGCGTTTTGCGTGCGTTTTGCGTGCGTTTTGCGTGCGTTTTGCGTGCGTTTTGCGTGCGTTTTGCGTGCCTTTTGCGTACGTTTTGCGTGCGTTTTGCGTGCGTTTGGCGTGCGTTTGGCGTGCGTTTTGCATCCGTCTTTTCGTGCGTTCGCGCGTTTTTTCGCGCGTTTTTTCGTGCGTTTTGCGTGCGTTTTGCATGCGTTCGTGCGTTTTTTCGTGTGTTCGTGCGCTTCTTCGTGCGCTTTTAACGTTTTTTTTGCAAAAAACGCACGAAAAAACACACGGAAAAACGTATGAAAGTACGTTTTTTCGCGCGTTACGAAAGTACGTTTTTTCGTGCGTTTTTTCGGACGTTTTGCGTGCGTTTTTCCGTGTGTTTTGCGTGCGTTTTGCGTACGTTTTGCGTGCGTTTTGCGTGCGTTTGGCGTGCGTTTGGCGTGCGTTTTGCGTGCGTTTTGCGTGCGTTTTGCGTGCGTTTTGCGTACGTTTTGCGTGCGTTTTGCGTGCGTTTGGCGTGCGTTTGGCGTGCGTTTGGCGTGCGTTTTGCGTGCGTTTTGCGTGCGTTTTGCGTACGTTTTGCGTGCGTTTTGCGTGCGTTCGGCGTGCGTTTTGCGTGCGTTTTTGCATCCGTTTTTTCGTGCGTTCGCAGCGTTTTTTCGCACGTTTTTTCGTGCGTTTTTGCGTGCGTTTTTTCGTGCGTTATTTTGTGCGTTTTGCGTGCGTTTTGCATGCGTTCGTGCGTTTTTTCGTGTGTTCGTGCGCTTCTTCGTGCGCTTTTACGTTTTTTTGCAAAAAAACGCACGAAAAAACACACGGAAAAACGTATGAAAGTACGTTTTTTTCGCTGCGTTACGAAAGTACGTTTTTTCGTGCGTTTTTTCGGACGTTTTGCGTGCGTTTTTCCGTGTGTTTTGCGTGTGTTTTGCGTGCGTTTTGCGTGCGTTTTGCGTGCGTTTTGCGTGCGTTTTGCGTGCGTTTTGCGTACGTTTTTTTGTATGTTTTTTTGTTCGTTTTTTCGTATGCGTGCGTTCGTGCATTTTTGCGTGCGTTTTTTCGTGCGTTGGTGCGCTTTTTTCGTGCGTTTTTTGTACGTTTTTTGTACGTTTTTTCGTACGTTTTTTCGTACGCTTTTTCGTATGTTTTTTGCGTGCGTTTTTTCGTGCGTTCGTTCTTTTGTGCGTTTTCGAAATTTCGACTTTCTTCTCAAAATTTCAACTTTCTTCTCAAAATTTCAACTTTTTTCATCAAAATTTCTATTTTTTCATCACAATTTCAACTTTTTTTTGACTTTTTTCGTCAAAATTTCAACTTTTTTTTGACTTTTTTCGTCAACATTTCTACTTTTTTTTTGACTTTTTTCTCAAAATTTCAACTTTTTCAAGACATAGATAATATTCCCTATCCAATCAGAACCCCCCCTATCCAATCAGAACCCCCCCTATCCAATCAGAACCCCCCTATCCAATCAGAACCCCCCTATCCAATCAGAACCCCCCCTATCCAATCAGAACCCCCCTATCCAATCAGAACCCCCCCCCCCTATCCAATCAGAACCCCCCCTATCCAATCAGAACCCATTTTTTTTCTCTAAATTTCTACTTTTTTTCAACTTTTTTCATCAAAATTTCTACTTTTTTCTCAAAATTTCTACTTTTTTCTCTAAATTTCTACTTTTTTTTCGACTTTTTTCTCAAAATTTCAACTTTTTTTCTCAAAATTTCAACTTTTTTTTTGACTTTTTTCGTCAAAATTTCAACTTTTTTCTCTAAAATTTCAACTTTTTCAAGACATAGATAATATTCCCTATCCAATCAGAACCCCCCCTATCCAATCAGAACCCCCCTATCCAATCAGAACCCCCCCTATCCAATCAGAACCCCCCTATCCAATCAGAAACCCCCCTATCCAATCAGAACCCCCCTATCCAATCAGAACCCCCCCTATCCAATCAGAACCCCCCCTATCCAATCAGAACCCCCCTATCCAATCAGAACCCCCCTATCCAATCAGAACCCCCCCTATCCAATCAGAACCCCCCTATCCAATCAGAACCCCCCCTATCCAATCAGAACCCCCCCTATCCAATCAGAACCCCCCTATCCAATCAGAACCCCCCCCTATCCAATCAGAACCCCCCCCCCCTATCCAATCAGAACCCCCCTATCCAATCAGAACCCCCCTATCCAATCAGAACCCCCCTATCCAATCAGAACCCCCCTATCCAATCAGAACCCCCCCCTATCCAATCAGAACCCCCCCCCCCCTATCCAATCAGAACCCCCCCCCCCCTATCCAATCAGAACCCCCCTATCCAATCAGAACCCCCCCTATCCAATCAGAACCCCCCCCTATCCAATCAGAACCCCCCTATCCAATCAGAACCCCCCTATCCAATCAGAACCCCACCCCTATCCAATCAGAACCCCCCTATCCAATCAGAACCCCCCCCCCTATCCAATCAGAACCCCCCCCTATCCAATCAGAACCCCCCTATCCAATCAGAACCCCCCCCTATCCAATCAGAACCCCCCTATCCAATCAGAACCCCCCTATCCAATCAGAACCCCCCTATCCAATCAGAACCCCCCTATCCAATCAGAACCCCCCTATCCAATCAGAACCCCCCCTATCCAATCAGAACCCCCCTATCCAATCAGAACCCCCCCTATCCAATCAGAACCCCCCTATCCAATCAGAACCCCCCTATCCAATCAGAACCCCCCCCCTATCCAATCAGAACCCCCCCCTATCCAATCAGAATCCCCCCTATCCAATCAGAACCCCCCTATCCAATCAGAACCCCCCCTATCCAATCAGAACCCCCCCTATCCAATCAGAACCCCCCCCCCTATCCAATCAGAACCCCCCCTATCCAATCAGAACCCCCCCTATCCAATCAGAACCCCCCCTATCCAATCAGAACCCCCCTATCCAATCAGAACCCCCCTATCCAATCAGAACCCCCCTATCCAATCAGAACCCCCCCCCTATCCAATCAGAACCCCCCCTATCCAATCAGAACCCCCCTATCCAATCAGAACCCCCCCCTATCCAATCAGAACCCCCCCCTATCCAATCAGAACCCCCCCTATCCAATCAGAACCCCCCTATCCAATCAGAACCCCCCCCCTATCCAATCAGAACCCCCCCTATCCAATCAGAACCCCCCTATCCAATCAGAACCCCCCTATCCAATCAGAACCCCCCCCTATCCAATCAGAACCCCCCTATCCAATCAGAACCCCCCCCCTATCCAATCAGAACCCCCCCTATCCAATCAGAACCCCCCTATCCAATCAGAACCCCCCTATCCAATCAGAACCCCCCCCTATCCAATCAGAACCCCCCTATCCAATCAGAACCCCCCCCTATCCAATCAGAACCCCCCCCTATCCAATCAGAACCCCCCCTATCCAATCAGAACCCCCCTATCCAATCAGAACCCCCCCCTATCCAATCAGAACCCCCCCCTATCCAATCAGAACCCCCCCCTATCCAATCAGAACCCCCCCTATCCAATCAGAACCCCCTATCCAATCAGAACCCCCCTATCCAATCAGAACCCCCCCCTATCCAATCAGACAACCCCCCTATCCAATCAGAACCCCCCTATCCAATCAGAACCCCCCTATCCAATCAGAACCCCCCTATCCAATCAGAACCCCCCCCCCCTAATCCAATCAGAACCCCCCCCCTATCCAATCAGAACCCCCCCCTATCCAATCAGAACCCCCCCCTATCCAATCAGAACCCCCCCCCTATCCAATCAGAACCCCCCCCCTATCCAATCAGAACCCCCCCCTATCCAATCAGAACCCCCCCCTATCCAATCAGAACCCCCCCCTATCCAATCAGAACCCCCCCCCCTATCCAATCAGAACCCCCCCCTATCCAATCAGAACCCCCCCCTATCCAATCAGAACCCCCCCCTATCCAATCAGAACCCCCCCCTATCCAATCAGAACCCCCCCCTATCCAATCAGAACCCCCCCTATCCAATCAGAACCCCCCCCTATCCAATCAGAACCCCCCCTATCCAATCAGAACCCCCCTATCCAATCAGAACCCCCCTATCCAATCAGAACCCCCCTATCCAATCAGAACCCCCCCTATCCAATCAGAACCCCCCCCCTATCCAATCAGAACCCCCCTATCCAATCAGAACCCCCCCCCTATCCAATCAGAACCCCCCCCTATCCAATCAGAACCCCCCCCTATCCAATCAGAACCCCCCCCTATCCAATCAGAACCCCCCTATCCAATCAGAACCCCCCCCCTATCCAATCAGAACCCCCCCCCTATCCAATCAGAACCCCCCCCTATCCAATCAGAACCCCCCTATCCAATCAGAACCCCCCTATCCAATCAGAACCCCCCTATCCAATCAGAACCCCCCCCCTATCCAATCAGAAACCCCCCTATCCAATCAGAACCCCCCCCTATCCAATCAGAACCCCCCCCTATCCAATCAGAACCCCCCCCTATCCAATCAGAACCCCCCCTATCCAATCAGAACCCCCCTATCCAATCAGAACCCCCCCCCCTATCCAATCAGAACCCCCCCCCCTATCCAATCAGAACCCCCCCCCTATCCAATCAGAACCCCCCTATCCAATCAGAACCCCCCCTATCCAATCAGAACCCCCCCTATCCAATCAGAACCCCCCCTATCCAATCAGAACCCCCCCTATCCAATCAGAACCCCCCTATCCAATCAGAACCCCCCTATCCAATCAGAACCCCCCCTATCCAATCAGAATCCCCCTCCATCCAATCATTGCGTTTTTTCGTGTGTTTTGCGTGCGTTGGTGCGTGTTTGCGTACGTTTTGCGTGCGTTTTGCGTGCGTTTTGCGTGCGTTTTTGCATCCGTTTTTTTCGTGCGTTCGCGCGTTTTTTCGCACGTTTTTTCGTGCGTTTTTTCGTGCGTTATTTTGTGCGTTTTGCGTGCGTTTTGCATGCGTTCGTGCGTTTTTTCGTGTGTTCGTGCGCTTCTTCGTGCGCTTTTACGTTTTTTCGCAAAAAAAACGCACGAAAAAACACACGGAAAAACGTATGAAAGTACGTTTTTTCGCGCGTTACGAAAGTACGTTTTTTCGTGCGTTTTTTCGGACGTTTTGCGTGCGTTTTTCCGTGCGTTTTGCGTGCGTTTTGCGTGCGTTTTGCGTGCGTTTTTGCGTGCGTTTTGCGTGCGTTTTGCGTGCCTTTTGCGTACGTTTTGCGTGCGTTTTGCGTGCGTTTGGCGTGCGTTTGGCGTGCGTTTTTGCATCCGTCTTTTCGTGCGTTCGCGCGTTTTTTCGCAGCGTTTTTTTTCGTGCGTTTTGCGTGCGTTTTGCATGCGTTCGTGCGTTTTTTCGTGTGTTCGTGCGCTTCTTCGTGCGCTTTTACGTTTTTTTTGCAAAAAACGCACGAAAAAACACACGGAAAAACGTATGAAAGTACGTTTTTTTCGCGCGTTACGAAAGTACGTTTTTTCGTGCGTTTTTTCGGACGTTTTGCGTGCGTTTTTCCGTGTGTTTTGCGTGCGTTTTGCGTACGTTTTGCGTGCGTTTTGCGTGCGTTTGGCGTGCGTTTGGCGTGCGTTTTGCGTGCGTTTTGCGTGCGTTTTGCGTGCGTTTTGCGTACGTTTTGCGTGCGTTTTGCGTGCGTTTGGCGTGCGTTTGGCGTGCGTTTGGCGTGCGTTTTGCGTGCGTTTTGCGTGCGTTTTGCGTACGTTTTGCGTGCGTTTTGCGTGCGTTCGGCGTGCGTTTTGCGTGCGTTTTTGCATCCGTTTTTTCGTGCGTTCGCGCGTTTTTTCGCACGTTTTTTCGTGCGTTTTTGCGTGCGTTTTTTCGTGCGTTATTTTGTGCGTTTTGCGTGCGTTTTGCATGCGTTCGTGCGTTTTTTCGTGTGTTCGTGCGCTTCTTCGTGCGCTTTTACGTTTTTTTGCAAAAAAAACGCACGAAAAAACACACGGAAAAACGTATGAAAGTACGTTTTTTCGCGCGTTACGAAAGTACGTTTTTTTCGTGCGTTTTTTTCGGACGTTTTGCGTGCGTTTTTTCCGTGTGTTTTGCGTGTGTTTTGCGTGCGTTTTGCGTGCGTTTTGCGTGCGTTTTGCGTGCGTTTTGCGTGCGTTTTGCGTACGTTTTTTGTATGTTTTTTTGTTCGTTTTTTCGTATGCGTGCGTTCGTGCATTTTTGCGTGCGTTTTTTCGTGCGTTGGTGCGCTTTTTCGTGCGTTTTTTGTACGTTTTTTGTACGTTTTTTCGTACGTTTTTTCGTACGCTTTTTCGTATGTTTTTGCGTGCGTTTTTTCGTGCGTTCGTTCTTTTGTGCGTTTTCGAAATTTCGACTTTCTTCTCAAAATTTCAACTTTCTTCTCAAAATTTCAACTTTTTTCATCAAAATTTCTATTTTTTCATCACAATTTCAACTTTTTTTTGACTTTTTTCGTCAAAATTTCAACTTTTTTTGACTTTTTTCGTCAACATTTCTACTTTTTTTTTGACTTTTTTCTCAAAATTTCAACTTTTTCAAGACATAGATAATATTCCCTATCCAATCAGAACCCCCCCTATCCAATCAGAACCCCCCCCTATCCAATCAGAACCCCCCTATCCAATCAGAACCCCCCCTATCCAATCAGAACCCCCCCCTATCCAATCAGAACCCCCCTATCCAATCAGAACCCCCCTATCCAATCAGAACCCCCCTATCCAATCAGAACCCCCCTATCCAATCAGAACCCATTTTTTTTCTCTAAATTTCTACTTTTTTTCAACTTTTTTCATCAAAATTTCTACTTTTTTCTCAAATTTCTACTTTTTTCTCTAAATTTCTACTTTTTTTTTCGACTTTTTTCTCAAAATTTCAACTTTTTTTCTCAAAATTTCAACTTTTTTTTTGACTTTTTTTCGTCAAAATTTCAACTTTTTTCTCTAAATTTCAACTTTTTCAAGACATAGATAATATTCCCTATCCAATCAGAAACCCCCCTATCCAATCAGAACCCCCCCCTATCCAATCAGAACCCCCCCCTATCCAATCAGAACCCCCCTATCCAATCAGAACCCCCCTATCCAATCAGAACCCCCCCTATCCAATCAGAACCCCCCCTATCCAATCAGAACCCCCCCTATCCAATCAGAACCCCCCCCTATCCAATCAGAACCCCCCCTATCCAATCAGAACCCCCCCCCTATCCAATCAGAACCCCCCCCTATCCAATCAGAACCCCCCCCTATCCAATCAGAACCCCCCTATCCAATCAGAACCCCCCTATCCAATCAGAACCCCCCCTATCCAATCAGAACCCCCCCCTATCCAATCAGAACCCCCCTATCCAATCAGAACCCCCCTATCCAATCAGAACCCCCCCCCTATCCAATCAGAACCCCCCTATCCAATCAGAACCCCCCCCTATCCAATCAGAACCCCCCCCCCTATCCAATCAGAACCCCCCCCTATCCAATCAGAACCCCCCTATCCAATCAGAACCCCCCTATCCAATCAGAACCCCCCCCTATCCAATCAGAACCCCCCCTATCCAATCAGAACCCCCCTATCCAATCAGAATCCCCCCCCCTATCCAATCAGAACCCCCCTATCCAATCAGAATCCCCCCCCTATCCAATCAGAACCCCCCTATCCAATCAGAACCCCCCTATCCAATCAGAACCCCCCCCTATCCAATCAGAACCCCCCTATCCAATCAGAACCCCCCCCTATCCAATCAGAACCCCCCCTATCCAATCAGAACCCCCCCCTATCCAATCAGAACCCCCCCCCCTATCCAATCAGAACCCCCCTATCCAATCAGAACCCCCCCCCCCTATCCAATCAGAACCCCCCCCTATCCAATCAGAACCCCCCCCTATCCAATCAGAACCCCCCCCTATCCAATCAGAACCCCCCCCCCTATCCAATCAGAACCCCCCTATCCAATCAGAACCCCCCTATCCAATCAGAACCCCCCCTATCCAATCAGAACCCCCCCTATCCAATCAGAACCCCCCTATCCAATCAGAACCCCCCCTATCCAATCAGAATCCCCCCCCTATCCAATCAGAACCCCCCTATCCAATCAGAACCCCCCTATCCAATCAGAACCCCCCTATCCAATCAGAACCCCCCTATCCAATCAGAACCCCCCCTATCCAATCAGAATCCCCCTCCATCCAATCATTGCGTTTTTTCGTGTGTTTTGCGTGCGTTGGTGCGTGTTTGCGGTACGTTTTGCGTGCGTTTTGCGTGCGTTTTGCGTGCGTTTTTGCATCCGTTTTTTCGTGCGTTCGCGCGTTTTTTCGCACGTTTTTTCGTGGCGTTTTTCGTGCGTTATTTTGTGCGTTTTGCGTGCGTTTTGCATGCGTTCGTGCGTTTTTTTCGTGTGTTTCGTGCGCTTCTTCGTGCGCTTTTACGTTTTTTCGCAAAAAAACGCACGAAAAAACACACGGAAAAACGTATGAAAGTACGTTTTTTCGCGCGTTACGAAAGTACGTTTTTTCGTGCGTTTTTTCGGACGTTTTGCGTGCGTTTTTCCGTGCGTTTTGCGTGCGTTTTGCGTGCGTTTTGCGTGCGTTTTGCGTGCGTTTTGCGTGCGTTTTGCGTGCCTTTTGCGTACGTTTTGCGTGCGTTTTGCGTGCGTTTGGCGTGCGTTTGGCGTGCGTTTTTGCATCCGTCTTTTCGTGCGTTCGCGCGTTTTTTCGCGCGTTTTTTTCGTGCGTTTTGCGTGCGTTTTGCATGCGTTCGTGCGTTTTTTCGTGTGTTCGTGCGCTTCTTCGTGCGCTTTTACGTTTTTTTGCAAAAAACGCACGAAAAAAACACACGGAAAAACGTATGAAGAGTACGTTTTTTTCGCTGCGTTACGAAAGTACGTTTTTTCGTAGCGTTTTTTCGGACGTTTTGCGTGCGTTTTTTCCGTGTGTTTTGCGTGCGTTTTGCGTACGTTTTGCGTGCGTTTTGCGTGCGTTTGGCGTGCGTTTGGCGTGCGTTTTGCGTGCGTTTTGCGTGCGTTTTGCGTGCGTTTTGCGTACGTTTTGGCGTGCGTTTTGCGTGCGTTTGGCGTGCGTTTGGCGTGCGTTTGGCGTGCGTTTTGCGTGCGTTTTGCGTGCGTTTTTGCGTACGTTTTGCGTGCGTTTTGCGTGCGTTCGGCGTGCGTTTTGCGTGCGTTTTTGCATCCGTTTTTTCGTGCGTTCGCGCGTTTTTTCGCACGTTTTTTCGTGCGTTTTTGCG